>NC_056738.1:176577763-176660263 GCF_019279795.1 Protopterus annectens
CTTATGGACAGACTAAAAAAAACTCCAACTATTCTCTGTCTCATATCGCCTACTTAGAGGCAATCTCTGCATGACTTACAAAGCCATGTCTGCCCAGCTTTGTTAGAAATGCTACATCTAAAGAAATCCCAATCCTTTCTCACCACATGCTCCAGAGACCTCAACCTCATTACCACAATCAACAGAACATGCTGGAGGGACAGGTTCATAACCCAGAGACTACCCATGGTATGGAATAGACTTCCCATACATGTCAAGCAGAACACCTCACTGGCCCTCTTCAAGAGAAATCTTGATGAGTGGATGGGAAATAGAAAATTCACACCAGGGACCACTCCAGTGGCTTTACTCGACAAAGGCACTGGTGACTAAGGTCGGGTGGCACGATGCCAGGGTAATTCTATGGGCTAGGCTTGTAAAGGCCTCAGGGCCATTAGCCTAGTACAAACATATGATCTTATGAACCTATGAATGCAGAAAACAGAAGATAATTCAAGATTAAGAGGCTAAGGGTGAGGGGAGGCTTCCCAGTTGATCTTTCAATGCTCAACAGAATGAATTGATGAAATGAGACTGGGAGGAGTGTCCAAACTCAGGTTTATAGTAGGGGTGGACAACTCAAAAACCACCAAGTTTAAAAGTATAGCAGCAGAAAAATCAAATGCAGAAAGAGATCAGCAACAGTCAGGCCAAGTACAGCAAGTAGTACAGCTAAAGAAAGATACTACTAAATATCTGTAGTAAAATTAGGCATGCTACTTCTCATCTCCTCTCACTAATTAGCTAGATGTTACTGTCTGCAAAAGAATTTCTTTCTAACTTCTCTTAATGACCCTAGCAAAGAGCTCTTAAAACTCCAAAAGGAAAAAAAACTTAAAACAAAACAAAATGCAATGTAAGAAAAAGATATAAAAGTAGAAGTAACCAAATCTTAAATTAATAACTTCAATTCAAAATCGCATGCAGTCTAGGATCAGCAACAGGCAGAGAAAGTAATGAATACACTGGAACATCTACATTTATGGTAAGTGTACACAACTGTACTATGTTCTTCATGTTTCACTGTTGCAGTCATCACACTTGGGTAGATTCCCAAAGGTGAAGAATGGGTGGAGGCAGTCAAAAAGAGTTGGGGCTGGCTAGTATGCCCTGCAGGACTGCTGTTGCAAAACCCGCCCTGGATTTGGAAAAGATAGACAGGTGGTAATGCTTGGTGAAGGTGTGAACAGAACTCCAAGTAGCAGCTTCCAGAATGTCCCTGGTAGGGACTCCCGGGGAATGCTGTAGAGGTTGAAGTTGCCCCAGTGGAATGGGTTCTGATCCCCAGAGGGGGTGGTTTCCCATGGTGTTTGCAACAGAAATGGATACAGTGTGCTATCTATTTGGAGATGGTTTGTTTTGATATGGCCTTGCCCGCTGCCCATGGTGCAAAGCTGACTAGTAACTGGTCAGATTTCCTGAAGGGCTTAGTCCTATCAAGGTAGAATCTGAGCTGTCTGTGCACGTCTAAGGAGTGCAGGATCCTTTTCTCTTTATTTTGAGGATTAGGGAAAAAAGTTGGCAAATGGACAGAATGGTTGACAGCCACACTGGACACCACTTTAGGCATAATATTAGGGTTAGTCCTGAGGAAGACTCTGTCAGCATGAAAAATAATGAAGGGTTCCACAGCCATAAGTGCTTGTAGCTCAGACACTCTTCTAGCTGAAGTGATGGCCAGAAGCAAGGCTGTTTTCCAAGAGAGGAATTTTAACTCTGCTGACACTGCAGGCTCAAAGGGGGGTAGCATGAGTTTTCCAGTACAAACCTAAGGTCCCAAGCAGGGGTGGGGCGCTCTCCTTGGTGGCCTTGAGTTGTTAGCCACTCTCAGGAACTGATTGATGAGAGGGTGACAGAAGAGAGGTAGCTCAGTGCTGTAATGAGCAAAAATGGCAGAGGCATGGATCTTAATGGAAGAGAAGGATAGGCCTCTGTGGAGTAGGTCTGCTAGGTAATCCAGGATGAGAGGTAAGGAGGGCAGTGTTGTGCCTGCTCCTTTAGAGTGAATCCAGGAACAATACCTTTCCACTTATCAGCATAGGATTTCCTTGTAGTGGGTCTTCTGGCTTCCAGAATGATGTCCAGCACCTGCTTACTTAGGCTGGCCACTGGAGGAGAATTCAAGAAATAAGCCAGGCTGCAAGGTTCAGGGTTTGCAGTTGCGGATGCAAGATCTGTCCCTCCTACTGAGTGAGGAGGGTTGGGATCTGTGGTAGGTGCCATGGTGGCACCGGTAACGGACTGTGCAGTATTGGGTACCAGTGCTGGCATGGCCAGCCTAGGGCAATCAGGATTGTGGAACACAGTACAACTGCAAGCGCAATTCCTGCCAGGAAAAGAAAACATTTTGGCAGACAAGTTAAGCAGAAATTTGACAGAGATAAGTTTCGTAGTAGTGGGTACCAGTGTTGACGTGACCAGTCCGGAGCAATGAGGATCATCTGTGGTCTCTCTGGTCTGGTTTTCAGTAATACCTGGGTGAGTAGAGGCAGAGGTGGGAAGGCGTAGGCTGACAATGCTGTCCAACTGAATGATAGGGCATCCACTTTCCAGGCCAGGGGATGGTAAGTCCTTGTGCAAAATTTTTGTAGCTGGCAATTCTTGGTTGAGGCAAATAGATCTATGTCTGGTGTTCCCCACCTTTGAGTTATCATTGAGAATACTTGTGGGTGTAGTCTCCACTCGTGAGGGTCTGTCAAATTTCTGCTTAACTTGTCTGCCAAAATATTTTCTTTTCCCGGCAGGAATTGTGCTTGCAGTTGTACTTGGTAACTTAATGCTGTGTTCCAAAAGTCCATTGCCTGTCTGCATAGTGGGTAGGAGTGCGTCCCTCCTTGTTTATGTACCACATATAACTGTGGTGTTGTCCGTCCTTATTAGAAGTTGTCCTGGATGCAAAAGGTCCTTGAAGGCTGTTAGTGCATTTTTTACAGCTAGCATCTCCTTGATGTGTAGTTGCCTTTGGTTTGCAGACCATTTGCCCTGTATGCATTGTCCTGCCATGTGTGCACCCCAGGCGTAGTCTGATGAATCTGTTGTCAAGGTTTGGTTTGGTGGAGGTGAGACAAAAGGAAGGCCCTTGTTTGCTTGGCATGCTTGAGCCCACCACAGAAACTCTTTTTGAAGGCAGGGAATGAGAGTTATAGTTGCTTCGAGGCTGTGTCTGTGTTGGGACCATACACTTTTTAGGTACCATTGTAGTTTTCTCATATGCAGCTTTGCATATGCAATTAGTTGAATGCAGGATGCCATGTTCCCCAATGCCTGCAGGAATTTCCTTGCAGTGAGCTGGGTAGAAGTTGCCATCTTTTTGAAGTACTGAGCCAGTTGTTTTTGCTGGTCTGGCATGAGGTAAGCAATCTGGGCCGTTGTATTCAAGCTGGCACCCAGGAAAGTTATTGCTTGTGAGGGTATTAGTTTTGACTTCTTTTTGTTTCCTGTGTACCCTAGGCAACTTAGCAACTTTGTTACAAATGCCAGATGCTGTAGTAGGATGTCTTTGCTGTCCGCTTGGATCAGGCAGTCGTCCAGATATGGATAAATTTGTATTCCTCGCTGTCTACAGTATGCAATTACTGATGCCAGGCATTTTGTGAATACTCTGGGCACAGTAGATAAGCCAAAGGGCAATGCAGAGATTTGATAATGCATTATGCCTGCCAAAAATCTGAGGTATCTTCTGCAATCTTGTCTGATAGGGACATGCAGGGATGTCTCTTGGAGGTCCAACGTTACCAGCCAAGACTCCTTGCCCAGCATGGGAAGAAGCTGCTGTAGTGTGAGCATTTTGAATTTGGGAATGTCCAGGTACGTGTTTAGAATTGAAAGGTCTAAGATGGGTCTCCAGGCTTTGTCCTTTCTTGGTACTAGAAACAGTCTTGAGTAAAATCCTTGACCTTGCTCTTTTGCAGGCATCTTTTGAATTGCTTTCATGTTCATGAGAGCTGAAATTTGCTTTTGTACCTCTGCCCATTGGTTTGTTGGCAGATTTGACATGCCTCTCATCCGTGGTAAAGTGTGAAAATGAAATCTGTAGCCTCAGGTAATAACATCCAGAACCCATTTGTCCTTTGTTATGATGTGCCAATTTTGTGGGAAAAGAGCCAGTTTTCCTCCTAGTGGTGCTGCCTGGGCAATTGTGCTTGGCAGGCGAAGAGGAAAGTCATTGAGTTTGTTTTCTGAAGAGTTGAGATCTGTCGTCTCCCCCTCTTTGAGTTGTTGTTTGCCATTGTCTAGGCCTGAAGGTACCCTGTGCCTGGCCTCTGCCCCTAGGGCATCTGTACCTGCCCCTTTGGGGTCTGTCTGAAGCAGGGAAGGACCAGTTTTTTGATGTCCAGTTTCTGCTGAAGCAAGGAGGTTGTACCTGTAAAAAATCTTTAACTGTTTGCATTGATTTTGGCTTTTCTTCCATCTTCTTTAAAACTTCCTCTGCTTTGACACCAAATAACGCATCCTTTTGCAGTGGAGCATCCAGTAACTTTGCTTTGACATGTTCTGGTAAGGTCTGCTCTTTTAGCCAAGCATGTCTACGTATTACAGACCCTGTGACTGCTGCTCTACATGAGGCCTCCAAAGAATCAAAACCACACTGCAAGATATGTTTTCCCACTTGTTCTGCTGCATGCAACAAATCTTGCATCCCTTTGAAATCTAGTTGATCTGTTTGAGGGATCATTTTCTGTTTTAACTGAGTAAGCAAGTACTGTTGGTATTTAATCATGTGGAATTGGCAGTTTAATGCCCTCATGGCCAAAGTGGCAGAGGTATACACTTTTTCCCCCCATCTTTCTAATGCCCTGGAATCTCTTTCCGCAGGTAGTGGATTCTTAGCAGTAGAGGCCTCGACCCCTTTGGGGCCTTGGGAAATGGTTTCTGGATCTGCAGTAGGGCTTTTATATAAAAACTTGTGAGAGTCAGGGACTCGACAGTATCTGTCTGGCTTAGGTGGTGCTGGAGGTAAGGAATCTGGATTCAGACTGGATTCAGTGTAGACATCATCCAGAATGTCCAAAACAGGAGGAATGGCTAGGGGTCTATGCTGAGGCAAAAGAAGAAACTCACGGAGTCTTTTCTTGGAGTCAGAGTAATCTTGCCCTTCCCAGTGGAAATGCTCTCTCATGGTGTGAAGGGTTTCCTTGAAAGAGAAGTCTTCAGGGGGGGAAACAGAGGGAATAGACTCCTCAGCATCTGAATCTTCATAGAGAGGGAAGGGGTAATCCTGTTCCTCAGAGTCTGATGAGGAAATGGATCTGATCAAAAGGAGGAAAATCTTCCTCCAGTCTAGGCCTTTTGTCAGGAGGGGGTTGGGAACCTCTGATAAGGGTAATCAGGTCTTCTGCCATTTTGAGCATCTGTTTTTTAGGCATTGGGGCATGTATGGGAGTCTGTAGACCCGGTTTCTTAACCTTTGGAAGCTTAGCGTATGACAATGGAAAGAGTCATTGGTTTAAAGACGCCTTCTGAAACCGAATGCCTGTCCCCAGTCTCCGGATCACCGCCAGGGCTGGCGTCTGCGAGTTGAGGAGGAACCGGCTCCAGTGGCCCAGTAGATTCTGAGAGGTAGTCGTATTTTCTAAATCTGCAGTAGTCAGGGGCTGTGTAGGCGCCTCACTGAAAACCGAAGATCCGGCGGCAGGCCTAACCAAGACCTCGGTATCTGGTCTAGGCTGCCGGTCTTTGTCCTTGCATTTTTTAAACATAGTGGTAGTTGGAGGTTCCGATGACATAATGTAATTGAATTTTCTGCCAAAATAATGTCGGGCGGTATTAGCCCGACGCTTAATAGTGCATTTATCGAAACTAGCGCAAAACCGACAACCAGATACTTCGTGGTCTGGGCCTAGGCAAGGAATACAATAAGAATGAAAATCCTTATGAGGTACTTGCTTCCCACAAGAAATACAATTAGTAACTTTGTCTGACATCGGTCTGAGGCAAGAAAAGTTTTCCCAATGGGGTACTTAGCTTTATAGAAGACTTCAGGAGCTGGCCGACCGGCACTTGCGAACTGCTTCTGCTTTGGCACTGCGCGGCAAGAAAGACTGAAGAAAATGCCGTTGGCTGCCTCTTTTATACCCCTGCTGCACTGACGTCAGGGAAGAAGTGACGACAACCGACGCCGGACCAAGGCTTTGGAATTCAGGCCAACTGCGGGACCGCCTGACGGCAGGATAACCCAAGTGTGATTACTGCAGCAGCATAGCACGATGAACATCTCTCAGATCCTTCACAGTCAGCTAAGGACCTTAAATCTAGCTGCATGGAAAATACCTTAAATTATCAAACACTTCTCTCAAAGGACGTCCAGAATGTCATTTTGGAGGCCAGGAGGCCCAGCACCAGAAAAACTTACTCAGACAAATGGAACAGATTTTGTGTATGGAGCCAGGCCAGAAGCCTAAATCCTGGCATCCCAAATATTCTGCACATAGTCCAATATCTAACTGAGATGCTACACAAAGGCCTTTTTCCTTCTCATCCATAAAGATCCATGCTTCAGCCATTTCAGCTCAATATGATATGGTTCCTCCCATTTTCTCTCATCCTTTGCTAAGGCAGTTTCTCAGAGGGGCAAAAAATATAAGACCCCCCCCAGAAAACCACCTACTCCAACTTGGGATCTAAATTTTGCCCTGGAAAAGTTAACACTTCCTCCTTTCGAACCAGCCTTTTCAGCAGAGCTTCAATACTTGTCATGGAAGACAGCCCTGCTGCTGGCTATCACCTCAGCACGCAGAGTCTCAGAACTGCAGGCACTTATGGCAGTGGAACCTTTCATCATTTTCCATCAGGACAGAGTATCTTTACGCACCAACCCTTCCTTCTTGCCAAAGGTAATATCCAGTGTGTCTCTCAATCAGACCATACACTTGCCCACCTTTTATCCAAACCCACAGAATAAAGGAGAAAGACTCCTTCATTCTTTGGACATTCACAGACAGTTACGTTACTATTTGGACAGGACAAAGGCCTTCAGAAAATCTGACCAACTCCTTGCATCCTATGCACCAGGCTCAGAAGGAAAGGCTATTTCAAAACAGGCCATCTCCAAATGGATAGCACATTGCATCCGCTTTTGCTACTCACACTACGGGAAAGCAGTGCCTGCTAGTATTAGGTCTCACTCCACCAGAGCTACAGCAACCTCAGCAGCCTTCCTCCGAGGAGTCCCAACAAGGAGTCCCAACAAAGGACATTCTGGAGGCAGCTACCTGGAGTTCGGTGCACACCTTCACCAAGCATTACCACCTTCCTCTGTACTCAAAAACCAGAGCTGGGTTTGCCACTGCAGTTCTGCAGGGCATCTTAGCTGCACCTAACCCAGTTTAGCTCCTACCACCCAACCATAGCTTTGGAACTCTACCCAAGTGTGATGACTGCAGCAGCATAGCACGATGAACATAATACAGTTTTGTACCTACCATAAATGTGGATGTTCGAGTGGTTATGCTGCTGCAGTCCAGGTTACCCTCCCTCCATCCCCTCTACCTAACAAGGCTTTTCTTCTACCTCCATGTACTTCAACCTTTGGGATGCATGTCTATATGGTGTATTTGCTTACAAATAGTACCACTGCTTTGCACTAAGGTATGTTTAGCAAGCTTCTTATTTTGCCTTCTTAGTTTGGGGTTCCTGACATCTGGGGCAAGAAAAACTGAAGAAAATGGCATCGGCTGCCTCTTTTATACCTCTGCCGCACTGACGTCAGGGAAAAAAGCGACGACAACCGACGCCGGACCAAGGCTTTGGAATTCAGGCCAACTGCGGGACAGCCTGACGGCAGGATAACCCAAGTGTGATGACTGCAGCAGCATAACCTGCATTTCTGTGTGCTTTCTATCTCAAAAACAAAAAAAAAAAAAAATCCATGTTTTCCCGCCTCCCCTCGACTAGTTTAGACCAGTATACAGGCTTTGCTGTATTCTGGGCTGTGCTGTTGTTCCTGTGTTGTCCATTGCCTTACTTGGATAGAAGGAAGTTTCTTTGCTCACCAGTGGGAGTGGGGAGCCTTGAGCAGCCCATCTGTCCCTGAAGGAGTGACCTCAGCACAAGAGCTTGTAGTAATTGGTTGTTTTGGACCATTTCTAGCTCTTTTGAAGTTCCCTGTTTAAAATCCGCCTCTGAGCATTTTTTCTGGCTATACTACTCAGAAACAGCTCCTCGTGGTCCTAGCAGCAGAGAACTGAGAAAAGCGACTACTTTCCTGATTTAAGTATTTTTGCTGTTTTTTTACCTAAAATACCTTCTCTTGCTTACTTTGAACAAGCTTAAACTGTTTTTAGCTGTTTGTTGCATTATATATTATCTGCACGTAAAGTTACATTTGGTCGAAAACTGGTCGAAAGTTTTTTGTTTGTTAAATTTAACTGTTGAGGCTGCCCACTAAAGTGTCCTAGCCTGTGTAAATGATTTATTACTGTTTCCTGCATTTCTGTGTGCTTTCCATCTCAAAAACAACAAAAAAAAATCCTTGTTTTCCTGCCTCTCCTCGACTAGTTTAGACCAGTATACAGGCTTTTCTGTATTCTGGGCTGTGGTGTAGTTCCTGTGTTGTCCATTGCCTTACTTGGATAGAAGGAAGTTTCTTTGCTCACCAGTGGGAGTAGGGAGCCTTGAGCAGCCTATCTGTCCCTGAAGGAGTGACCTCAGCACAAGAGCCTGTAGTAATTGGTTGTTTTGGACCATTTCTAGCTGTTTTGAAGTTCCCTGTTTAAAATCTGCGTTTGCGTGACTTTGCGCGATTGTGCACATAGCTCAGCGCCGGTTAAACAAGATTAAACTTTCTGGCTCCACCAAGTGTGCTCTTCAAATTTTCCCTTAAGAAAGCTCTACTCTTATAATAATCAGTCTACTTGCTTTATTATAAGCCTAGCACTTGTTCTCAAAACCTCTCTTCTAAGTAAGCACTCTCTCCAACTAAAGTAAGCACTACATCCACCTACCACCCCTGTGAGTACCCACTTCCCTTAAAGGCACAGCACTCCCTTATAATATTCTAGCATGTTGAGTGGTAGATAACTAGCATCATCTCCGGTTCAGCTGGTTAATCTGGGAATCTTGAGACAATGCTACAATTGTCTCATGTACGCAGACAACCCTCTCCTCCTCCAAACAAACACAAATACATGTGAGAGATGCAACTATATAGCCAAACTGGAGGCTGAACTCTCTCAACTCAGGACTGGCAAGACCAGACAGGAGGAGAAGGTAACCACACACACAGCAAATCCAGTCCCACATAGACTTACCACAACTGCAAACCAAACACATAATAACACAAAGACATACTTGGAGGCTCTAACAAAAAACTTACCAAAACAACAGAGGCTCCCAAAGCAGACACCCAAAAGTCCACCACCTCAAAACATAACACATGCAACACATACTTCAATATATCAGTGTGTCAAACAATCACAGCCCTTAAGGCCAAACACCATGCCTGATACACTAGTAACAGATGACTCTATAGTCAGACACACTGATGTTCCACTTACCAGGCTGAACAAGGAGAGGGTAACGGCGAGCTGCCTATCGGGAGCTAGGATCCGCCACATAACACACGCACTCAGGTCACTCCAAAGCAAGTACAAATATGACTCTGTCATTGTCCATGCCAGCGTGAATGACTGGAGACGTACCTCCCTGGACTACATGAAAAGAGACAGAGGAGCTCTCTGATTATGTAGCCCAGGTTGGTATGACCCTGACCCTGAGCAGCATCTTGCCCTCACCAAGAATGATGCCACAATACAAAGACAAGATGATCAGCTTTAATAATTGGCTCAATTACTGGTGTCATTCTAGGGGGGTCCAATGTTTGTCTGCTTGGGATGACATGCTGGATAAGCCACGATGCTTCGCAAGGGACGGCTTGCATCTGCCACCACTGGGCTTCCGGATATTGGCTAAGGCTCTTGCCACCCCCATAGTGCCTTTTTTAGGCAAGGCTCAAAAGACAAACTCACCTCCTTAGAAAACAAAAATGGAAAAAAATTAAGGGTAATGCTGCTCAACACCAGAAGTCTAAATCTCAAGATGCAGGCTCTCGAAGCACTCCTCAGTATGGAGAACATCAATGTCTGTGCAGTAAGTTAAACCTGGTTCAAGGCTCCTGAGAGCACCCCAGCGCTACCAGGCTATACCTCGTATCATGCTTTTCGGCCCCAAAACTCGGGCCAAACCAAAATGGGAGGGGGAGTGTCCATATTCATCAAGGACACCCACACCTCCAGGTTAGTGGCAACACATGAAGCATCAGAGACCATCCAGGTGCAACTAATCATAGGCAAAACTGCTATACAACTGGTAGCATGTTACAGACCACCCTCCCAATCTCAGGAACCCCATTCAGCCTTCCTGAAGACATTGGAGGATATGAATGTCTCACCAAACACCATCATACTGGCAGACCAACTACCCTAACATAGACTGGGTGCATTATTCTAGCCCTAACACCCTAGCACAAAGGTTCCTGGAATTCATAAATTCAAATGCAATGGAACAGCTAGTCACCTCTCCCACAAGGGGAGATAATATACTAGACCTGATCATCACAAACATGGGGACAAAGTGCTCCACACCGGAAGTATACCCCTCACTAGTGAGATCTGACCACAAACTAATCACCCTGGATATACATATCCCACCTCCACCCCCAACACAAAAGACTACAGTAAAAAACTTCTCAAAACCCAACTTTACACATCTTAAGACTGAGATGGTATCCTTTAAGCCCACTGGGCCAGTGGAAACCACATCTCACAATGCTGAATCCTTCACAAATGCTTTCTACGGACATCTCCAAGAATGCATGGATCATGCAATCCCAAATAAAACCAAGACTCTCTCCACCAAGGGCAGGCGTCCTGTCTGGTGGACCCCAGCCATAAACAAATTGTATAACAAAAGAAGGAAGCTACTGCACGACAGAGCAAAATCCCATAAAGAGAAGGCATCTCTGATCAGCACTAGTAGAAAGCTACATTCTCTCATAAAAACATCCAAGGCCAATTTTGAGAGAAAAATCGCTATGGACACTAAAGATAACCACAAGGCCTTCTGCTATGTTAGAAACCCATGGAAACCCTCAGATATGCTCAGAGTTAGTTCACAATGACAAAAATACACTGAACCCACAGATATTGCCAACATTCTGGCAGACAGGTTCAGTGCAAATTTCTCCCCTCCCTCACCCCCAAAAGAAGAAATACTTATCCCAGCTGAATGTAACCTCCCTGTCATCTCAGATGTCCAGGTGAGAACCGCCCTCAGCAAAACTAAAATCACAGCATCAATGGGACCTGACGGTATCCCGGGTTGCATGCTACGTGAACTCCAAGAGGAGCTAAACCCACACATAAAAATGCTATTTAACCTTAGCCTTACTACAGGATACGTACCTGAACACTGGCGTAAAGCAACAGTGGTCCCACTCCACAAAGGAGGCGCCTCTACAGACCCTGGTAACTACTGCCCCATAAGCTTAACCAGCCTGGTCTGCAAAGCTATGGAAAGAATCATTATGGAACTCATAAACAGAGACATTGGGGACCTACAGACACTTGATCCCACCCAGTTCGGCTTTGTAAAGGGCAGATCCTGCCTTTTGAACCTGGTTGACTTTTTCGAAACAGTCACTAGAGCCATTGATGAAGGCAAAGCAATCCATACAGCCTACCTGGACTTGGCTAAAGCTTTCAACACAATACCCCATTCAGGCATCATAGACAAGCTCAACAGCTTAAATGTAAATCCATATGTCACAAGATGGGTTGCAAACTGGCTAAAGGATAGAACGCATAAAGTCAAAATCGCTGGAGCCATGTCAGAATCAAAGCCAGTCACAAGTGGTGTCCCACAGGGCTCTGTCCTGGGACCCTTCTTGTTCGGCATCTATTTCTCAGATGTCAAAGCAAACATGGGAGGGTTGTGGCTGACAAGGTTCGCAGATGACTGCAAACTAGGCGCCATAGTCGATACACCAGCTGACACATACATCCTACAGAAAGGCCTCACTGAAACGGACAACTGGTGCCGGAGTGACCCTTAAACTAAATGCCAAAAAATGTATAGTCATCTCCTTTGGGAAAAACAAAGTACCCACAAATTATCACATAGACAGTAACCCACTGAGTACGGAAAAAGTAATCAGAGACCTGGGGACCCAAGTCGATAGTGACCTCTCATTTGACACCCACATTGCCAAAGTGGTTAGAAAGACTTTCTACCTTGCCCACCTTATCATGAAAGGATTTACATCCAGATCAAAGGAGGCCATTGTACCCCTATACTCCTCCCCTATCAGGCCCATGATTGAGTACAATGCCCCATTTGGTATGTACCTCACCCGGCACTTGCAACAGCTGGAGAGACCCCAAAAGTACCTCACCAAGAGGATCAAGGGTCTCCAACATATGTCAGACTAAAGAAACTCCAGCTCTATTCAGTAGCATATCACCTACTCAGAGGTGATCTGTGCCTGACGTACAAGGCCATGTCCAATCAGGAATTGATGGACATGCTCCACCTCAAAAAATCCAAATCCATCAGAACCACGAGAGCTAAAGAGTTAAACCTCATCACAAATATGAATAGGACATGCTGGAGGAGCGCATTCATAACTCAGAGGCTTCCCATACTCTGGAACAGAATCCCAGTTCATGTTAGGCAGAGCCCCTCACTGACTCTCTTCAAGAGAAATCTTGACGAGTGGATGGGAGATCGTAGGTTTACCCCGGGGGTCATCTCTGTGTCACTACTAGACAGAGACACAGTAAACTAATTCTATTATGTAAGGGGGTCTTGACTGTTTCACTACTAGACAGAGGCACAGTATTCTAAATCTATTCTGTACACTTTTGTACCATTACATGGGGTGGCGAAAGCCACATCACTATGGCTAGGCTTATAAATGCCCCAGGGCAGATAGCCTAGTACTAAACTATGAAACTATAACCACTCTAACATCTACATTTATGGTAGGTACAAAACTGTACTTTTTCAGGTCCTGAGAATGTTGGCACCAAAGACTTTTTAAGTACCACTGAAGTTTCCTCATATGCAGTCTGGCATATGGAATTAGTAGAATGCAGGAGGTCATGAACCCTAGAGCCTGCAGGATTTTCCTTGTGGATAGCTGGGTCTGGTGGCCATTTGAGCGAAGGAGCCTGGTAGATAGGCTTGTTTTTCTGGAGTAAGGAATGCCATCCGGGATGCTGTGCCCAAGCTTACTCCCAGGAATACGATTTTTTGACAGGGAATTAGTTTTGATTTCTTTTCATTGATAGTGTACCCCAGGGAGGTTAGAAGGTCCTTTACAAATGTCAGGTGCAGCAACAGCTTTTCCTGACTGTCTGCCTGAATCATGCAATCATCCAAGTATGGGTATATTTGAATCTTTCTCTGCCTGCAATAGGCAATGGCTGGAGCCAGGCATTTTGTGAAGACTTTGGGAGCAGTGGATAAGCCAAAGGGAAGTGCAGAGAACTGATAATGCATAGATTCTGCCCTGAAATGTAGATATTTCCTGCATGAGTCCCTGATAGGGATGTGCAGATATGCTTCCTTTAGGTCTAGGGTGGCTAACTAGGCACCTTTGGACAGCATAGGGAGAAGCTGCTGAAGGGTGAGCATTTTGAATTGTGGCACCACCAGGAAGGTGTTTAGAATGGAAAGATCTAAGATTGGGCACCAGGTGCCCTCTTTCCTGGATACCAGAAAAAGTCTGGAATAAAACCCTCAGCCTATGTGTTCTGCAGGAACAGGTTGAATTGCCCTTATGGAGAGCAGGGATTGAACTTGGTTTTGTGCCTCTGCCCACTGGTTTGGAGGAAGGTCTGGGAACCCTTTTGGGGTTGGCAGCGTGTGGAAATAAAATTTGTACCCCTGGGATACTATGTTGAGGACCCATCGGTCGTTGGTGATGGAGGTCCAGTTTTTTGCATGGTGGGCAAGTTTTCCTCCTTGGGGCATGAGCAATTGGGCAGAGGTGAGGAGTGGAGTTGAGAAGTCATTGTGAATTCTTTCCGTAAGGGGGGGGGGGGCTTATCACTCCCTGTTTTAGAAGTGGAAGTACTCCATTGCTTAGATCTATGCATACCCTGAGACTGTAATCGGGGGGGAGGGGATCTGTTTCCCCTGGATCTAGAGTGAAATGGCCTTGAGGGGGCTGGAAAGGACCAATGTTTCGAGGGGCAATGCCTACTGAATCTTAGAGGCTGCACTTGCAAAAAATCTTTGACTGTCTGCATAGACTTAGCTTTTTCTTCCATATTTTTTAGAACATGTTCTGCTTTGGTGCCAAACAGTTTGTCCTTGTTTAAAGGAACATCCAGTAATTTTGATTTGACATGGTTTGGCAAGGTCTGCTCCTTAAGTGAAGCATGTCTTCTAAGTACAGAACCTGTGACTGCTGCCCTGCAAGATGCTTCTAGGGCATCAAACCCACATTGCAGGGTATGCTTGCTGACTTGGCTTGCAGAATGCATAAGCGCCTGTAATTCTTTACTTTCTGCACAGTCAGGAAAGGTAGATAATTTTTGCTTAATAAGTTCAATAGTATGTTGCTGGTATTTCAGCATGTGGAAAGTACAGTTGTGTACACTTACCATAAATGTAGATGTTAGAGTGTATTCACTGTTGCAGTCATCACATTTGGGTTATTTGCTTGCAGTAGCCCTCAGTCAGCCTGATTAATGAAGTCTTGGGTCCTGCATCGGTTGCTGTCGCTTCTTCCAAGATGTCACGTCATCAGGGGTATAAAACATGCAGCAGACCCCATTACATCAGTTTTTCTTGCCCCAGATATCAGGTGCTCCCTAATGGGAAGCAATTAAATCTATAAATATACAAGGTTATACCTCCAACAAAAAAGGAAATACACCAAAAGGCTTTTGAGCATAGTAAAGGAGAGTAGAGGTATAGCCAAAAGAAGTAAGTGGGCTGGAAGGAGGGTAACCAGGACTGCAACAGTGAATACACTCAAACATCTACATTTATGGTAAGTGTACACAGCTGTACTATGTCCTTTATGTTTCACTGTTGCAGTCATCACATTTGGGTAGATTCCCAAATGGTAATGCTTGGTGAAAGTATGCACAGAACTCCAGGTAGCAGCTTCTAGGATGTCCCTGGCAGGGATGCCTCTGAGAAAAGCTGTAGAGGTAGATGCAGCCCTGGTTGAGTGGGGTCTGATCCCCTGTGGGATAGGTTTTCTATGGTGCTTGTAGCAGAAATGAATGCAATGGCCTATCCATTTGGAAATGGTTTGCTTTGAAAGAGCCTTCTCCTCTGCCCCTGCAGCAAATGCCACCAGCAGTTGTTCAGATTTCCTTTGAGGTTTAGTCCTGTCCAAGTAGAATCTAAGTTGTCTGTGCACATCTAATGAGTGCAGTATCCATTCCCCTTTGTTCTGTGGATTAGGGAAGAACGTTGGCAAATGAATGGACTGATTAAGGGCCACACTGGATACCACCTTGGGCATGAAGGAGGGATTGGTCCTAAGGGACACCCTGTCCACATGAAAGATGATGAAAGGCTCCACTGCCATAAGGGCCTGTAATTCAGATAGCTTTCGTTTAGCAATCACTTCAGCAAGAAGGGTGTTTTCCAAGAAAGGAATTTTAAGTCTGCAGTAACAGCTGGCTCGAAAGGGGGATGTGTGAGTCTCTCCAATACAAAGTTAATGTCCCAGGCTGGAGTTGGAGCTCTCCTGGGTGGTCATAAATCTATGGTCCCTCTGAGGAACTGCTTGACCAGTGGATGAGAGAAGAGGGGAGGTTCTGTGTTATAATGAGCTGAAATGGCTGACACGTGAATTTTGATGGAGGAGAAAGACAGGCCCTTGTGAAGCATCTCAGGTAAGTATTGTAAAATCTGAGGTAAATTGGGCACAGCTGTGCTCATCTCTTGATACTGGTTCCAGGCACAGAAGCTTCCATTTTTCAGCATAAGATTTTCTAGTACTAGGCCTCCTTGCCTCTAAAATGATATCCATCACTGGTTTACTGAAGGATGGTAAAGGAGAGATTAGGTAATTAGCCAGGCTGCTAGGTTCAGTGTTTGAAGCTGAGGGTGCAGAATCTGGTTCTCCTGCCGAGATAATAGGGTAGGAGTCTGAGGCAGGTGCCATGGGGCCAACAGTGACACACTGCACAAGAGAGGGTACCAGTGTTGGTGTGGCCTGTCTGGTGCAATCAAAATCATCCCTGGTTTGTCTTGTTTGATCTTTAGTAGTACTTTGGAGAGCAGAGGCAGAGGAGGAGGAAAGGCATAAAAGTACAGTTTTGTACCTACCATAAATGTAGATGTCCGATAGACATGCAACTGCAGTCATAACATATGGGTTGTCCTGCCTCAGGCAGCCCTCGGTCGGCCGGATTCCAAAGTCTGGGTCCGACGTCAGCTGATGTCGCATTTCTCTCCGACGTCAGAGCAGCTGGAGTACATAAGCATCAGCCGACGCCATCTTCTTCAGTGTTTCTTGCCCCAGATGCCAGGTGCCCTCCAAGGAAGGCTGTAATCAAACTGGAAGATAAAACAGGTTTCCAGACAAATAAATAAGTAATAAACAGATACACCATAACAGATATCCCCAGCTAAGGATAACAGGGATAGGAGTGGACCCAAGGCATAGAGGGGAAGGAGGGAGGGAAAACCCGACTGCAGTTGCATATCTATCGGACATCTACATTTATGGTAGGTACAAAACTGTACTATGTCCTTCAAGAATGCAACTGCAGTCATAACATATGGGTTGAATACCATAGCTTAGCTGTGGGAGGTGGAATGCTCTAAGAAAAAGATGGTGTAGCTATCAATCTCTGCAGGACTGCCGAAGCAAAGCCTGCTCTGGATCTGGAATATAGAGGAAGGTTGTAGTGTTTGGAAAATGTATGCACGGAGCTCCATGTAGCAGCTTCTAGAATGTCTTTTGTAGGCACCCCTCTTAAGAATGCTGTAGATGTGGCTATAGCTCTGGTGGAGTGTGGTCTGACATTGGCTGGCACACACTTTCCATGGAAGGAATAACAGAATCTGATGCAATGTCCAATCCATTTTGAAATTGTCTGTTTGGAAATTGCTTTTCCTTGTACTCCAGGGGCGTAAGCTACAAAAAGCTGATCAGACTTCCTACTGGTCTTGGTTCTGTCCAGGTGGTAGCGAAGTTGTCTGTGAATGTCCAAGGTATGCAACAGTCTTTCCCCTTTGTTCTCAGGATTGGGGAAGAAAGTAGGCAGGTGAATTGCTTGATTTAAAGAAACCCTAGATACCACTTTTGGGAGAAAGGTAGGGTTGGTTCGTAAGGAGACCCTGTCTCTGTGAAAAGTTATGAACGGTGGTATAGCCATTAGGGCCTGTAATTCCGAAACTCTTCTTGCTGAGGTAATGGCCAACAGGAAAGCTGTCTTCCAGGAAAGAAATTATAAATCCACAGAAGCTTCTGGCTCAAAGGGAGGTAGAGTCAATTTTTCTAGGACAAAGTTGAGGTCCCAAGCTGGTACTGGTGCTTTTCTTGGGGGCTTTATATTCTTGATTCCTCTAAGAAATTGCCTTAACAAAGGATGCGAAAACACAGGTGGATCAGTGTTGTATCTAGCTGAGATAGCTGAAGCATGTATTTTTATAGAGGAGTATGAGAGTCCATTATGTAGCATATCTGCCAAATATTCCAGGATGAGTGGGATGCTCAAAAGTGATGCATCATGGCCCTTGGTGGTATTCCAAATGCTGAATCTCTTCCATTTGGCTGAGTAAACCTTTCTGGTGGATGGTCTACGGGCTTCTGTCAGTATCCGCTGAACTTCCTTGGAAAGAGGTAGGTTGAAGTTATTCATGGGATCCCCCAAGCTGTTAGCTGTAGCGTCTGGATGTTGGGATGAACTGTCCTGAAGTTGTGTTGAGTCAAAAGTTAGGGCCATTGGGAGAGGGCCTACGTTTTGTTGTGACATATGCTCCGTAGTAGTGGGTACCAGTGTTGTCTTGGCCAGTCTGGAGCTATTAGGATCCCCTTGGGCTGCTCTGCTTTGATCTTTAGTAACACTGTGGTCATCAGTGGCAGAGGTGGAAATGCATAGATTTTTAGGGCGCTCCAGTTGAATGAGAGAGCATCTATTTTCCATGCTTGTGGATGATATGTCCTTGAACAGAACTTTTGTAAGTGATGATAGAGGTGGGAGGCAAATAGGTCTACGTCCGGCCTGCCCCATGTCGAAGTGAGTCGTATAAAGATTTCTGGATGTAACCTCCATTCGTGGGGGTCTAGAAAATTCCTGCTTAGACTGTCCGCCAGAACATTGTCTTTGCCTGGAACAAACTGGGATTGCAACTGTATGTTCAGGCTTAGTGATTTTTCCCAAAGATTCATTGTCAGTCTGCAAAGGGGGTAAGAATGAGTGCCCCCCCTGCTTGTTTATGTACCACATCACAGTGGTGTTGTCTGTCCGTATTAGTAGGTGGCCTGGTTGTAGTTGTTGTCCGAAGGCCTCGATGGCATGCATTACTGCCAGCATTTCTTTTTGGTTGATATGCAGATGTGTTTCCTTTGGAGACCATTGTCCTTGAATACATCTGCCCTCCATGTGCACCCCCCCATCCAAGGTCTGAGGCGTCTATGGTCATGGTCTGTGTTATCTGAGGTTTTTTGAATGACATACCTGTGTTTGACTGGCTTACTGAGGCCCACCATAGAAATTCCTTTTGAAGACATGGAATGAGCGGTATGGTTGCTTCTAGGTTGTTGCTGTGTTGAGACCATAAGCTTTTTAGGTACCATTGAAGCTTTCTCATGTGTAGTCTTGCTAGTGGAACCAGGAGAATGCAGGATGCCATGTAACCCAGGGCCTGTAGGAATCTCCTTGCAGTCATCTGGGTGAGCTTTGCTAAACTTTTGAAGTAATGAGTTAACTTCTTTTGCTTGTCTTCTGTCAGGTAAGCCATTTGAGAGGCTGTGTCTAGTTTGGCTCCTAAGAAGGTAATTTGCTGGGATGGCTGAAGTCTTGACTTTTGAAAGTTGACTGTGTATCCCAGAGCCTGTAGCAACTGTATAACATAATTCAAGTTTTCTGTCAAAGTTAGTTTGTCGTCCACTTGTATGAGGCAATCGTCCAGGTACGGGTAGATTTTAATCCCCTGGAGCCTGCAATGAGCAATTACTGAAGCCAGGCATTTCGTGAATACTCTGGGCGCAGTAGATAAGCCAAATGGCAATGCTGAGAATTGATAATGCTCTGGCCCTGCAAGAAATCTGAGGTATCTTCTGCAGCTGTGTCTGATAGGGACATGCAGGTATGCCTCCTTGAGGTCCAGAGTAATCAGCCAAGACCCCTTGCCCAGCATGGGAAGGAGTTGCTGTAGAGTCAGCATTTTGAACTTTGGTACTATGAGAAAAGTGTTTAAAACGGACAAGTCCAGTATTGGTCTCCATTGAGTTTCTTTTCTTGGAACAAGGAACAGTCTTGAGTAAAACCCCTGACCTTGTTCTTGTTGTGGAACTTTTTCTATTGCTTTGATCTGAGCAAGCAGAGAAATTTGCTTGATAGCCTCTGCCCTCTGATTTTGTGGAAGGTTTGACATGCCTAGTTTTCTTGGCAAGGTATGAAAATGGAACCTGTAACCGTGGTCTATAATGTCCAAAATCCATTTGTCCTTTGTCAGTTTGTGCCAATTTTTGTAAACAGAGATAATTTTCCCCCAAAGGAGCTTCTGCTTGCTCCTTGGTCAGCGGAACTAGAGGAAAGTCATTGAGATTGTCCTGTGGGGCGGAAGAAACCCTGTGTCACTTCTTTGGTTTGCTGGTTGCCATTGTCGCCCCTGTAGGATCCTCTGTATTGGCCTCTTCCTCGGCACGCCTGTTTTTGCCCCTTTGAAATCTTTCAGGATTAGGAAAGGACCAGTTTTTAGAAGGCCAGTTCCTGCTGAATCTGAGTGGCTGAACCTGGAGGAAATCTTTGACTGTCTGAACTGACTTGGCTTTTTCCTCAATGGACTTTAACACATCTTTAGCATTAGCACCAAAAAGCTTGTTCTTTTCCAAGGGTGCATCAAGAAGTTTTGCCTTAACATGATCTGGTAAAGGTTGATCTTTTAACCATGCATGTCTCAATGACCGCCCTGTCATAGCTGCCCTACATGAAGCTTCCAATGCATCATATCCACACTGTAGAAAATGATTGCTAACTTGCTGAATTGTGTACAGCCTCCTGCAAAGACTTCCTATCTAAAGGTTCAGGGAGGCCAATCTTTTCTGTAAATCATCTAACAGGAAATCCTGATATTGAAACATGTGTAAGAGACAATTGAGAGCTCTCATAGATAAAGTAGTGGAGGTGTAAACCTTCTTCCCCATCTCTAAGGACATTGCTTCCTGTCGGAAGGCAAAGGGTTTTTGAGGTGGTAGCTGAAACCTTTAGGCCCCTGGAAAATTGTTTCTAAATCAACAGCATGGGCCCTAAAGAAATGAGAATGGGTTTCTGGGACCCTATAGTATCTGTCAGGCTTGACAGGAGCAGGAGGAAGAGTATCAGTGGTAACAATGGAGTCAGAGTATAAATCATCCAAAACATCAAGCAGAGGAGATATAGCTAAGAGTCTGTGTTGGGGCTTTTTAAGGAAGGTTCAAGCTTTCTGGAATCTGAATATTCCTGGCCTTGCCACTTAAAATGCTCCCTCATGGAATGCAGAACTTCCCCAAAAGACATATCCTCAGGAGGAGAAGCCGAGGAATGGAGTCCTCTGCATCTGAATCCTCATAGGTCTGGAAGGGCTCTTCCTGGCTTTCGGAGTGAACAGAGTCCTCAGAATCTTCATCTGTAGGAAGAGGGTCAGAGGGTTCAACCCTGGGCCTCTTCTCAGGAGGAGGCTGGGATCCTCTCTCAGGATGGGCCTGGGAACCTCTGATCAGGAAATTAAATCTGCGGCCATAGCCATGATTTGAGTTTCAGGAGTAGGCTGAGGTAAGGTTTTAGCAGAAAGATGCTTGGACTTGCTGGCTGCCTTGGCACGTGTGTAGGCCTTGATAGACATGGGAGGCCTAGCCGCTCCACGTGCAGGAGTGACCTTATCAACAGCAATGGTCTCGGGCATTTCCTCGGTTTCAGTATCCGGAGGAAAGTCAATAACTGGCGTCGGAGTCGCCTCCGGTGTCGGAGGTATCGGTAATGCAGTGTCTTCGGTTCGGAGCGGTGGAATAACCGCCTCAGAGGGAACCGGAGCACTCGCGGTTAGTTTTAGCGTGGTGTCGGTGGAAGACGCGGGCCGAGGATCTCGGTCCCGGTCTTTTCGTTTCTTAGGAGTCTGCATTGTCGGAAGTTCCGACGGCATTGTATAGTCAAATTTATCGCCGAAAAAGTCTTCAGCGAACTCCGCCCGGCGCCTGAGAGTGCGCTTATTAAAGTGAGCACAGGCGGCACAGGCCGAGACGTCGTGGTCTGGGCCAAGGCAAGGGAGGCAGTAAGAGTGGAAATCCTTATGAGGTATTTGTTTACCACAAGACAAACAATTATTTACTTTTTCAGTAATTTCTGACATCGGCTGAGGCAAGAAAAGGTCCCCAACAGGGTACTTAGCTTTTTTGATGACTTCGGTTTCGAAGAATACAGGAGCTGATCGACCGGCACTTGCTAACTGCTTCTGCTTCGGGCACCGCGCGGCAAGAAAGACTGAAGAAGATGGCGTTGGCTGATGCTTATGTACTCCAGCCGCTCTGACGTCGGAGAGAAATGCGACATCAGCTGACGTCGGACCCAGACTTTGGAATCCGGCCGACCGAGGGCTGCCTGAGGCAGGACAACCCATATGTTATGACTGCAGTTGCATTCTTGAAGGACATCTGATAGGTTTTTCCAGCTGAAGGACAGAACATCCACTTTCCAAGCTTGTTTGTGGGGAGTCATTGTGCAAAATTTGTCCAATTGATAGTTCTGGGGGGGAGGCAAACAGGTCTATATCTGGGCTCCTCCATTTGCTTGTCAACATGTTGAAAATCCTTAGCTCCAGTTTCCACTTGTGTGGGTCCATGAGGTTTCTGCTTAGTTCGTCTGCCAGTGTATTTAGTTTTCCTGGTAGGAATTGAGCTTGTAGAAGCATCTGGTAGCTCAGGGCTGTGTTCCACAATGCCATGGCTAATCTGCAGAGGGGACAAGAATGTGTACCCCCCTGCTTGTTTATGTACCACATAATGGTAAAGATGGACAACACCACTGTTAACTGTCCTGGAAGAATGTGGTCCTTGAAGGCTGTCAGAGCATTCTGTACAGCTAACATTTCTTTTTGACTGATATGCAGGTGCATCTGACTTGGGCTCTATTTGCCCTAAATGCACTTCCCTGCCAGGTGAGCCTCCCATGCATAGTCTGATGCATCTGTTGTTAGGGTCTGGGCGGCAGTGGGTAGTGTGAATGGTAGTCCCTTGTTTTGGTGGCAGGCCTCTGCCCACCAAAGGAACTCTAGGTGTAGGCAAGGTATGATAGGAATCATTGCTTCTAGATCCTGAGAATGTTGACACCATAGGCTTTTTAGATACCATCGTAGTTTCCTCATATGCAGTCTTGCATATGGAATTACAAGAATGCAGGAGCCAATGAACCCCAAGACTTGTAGTATTTGCCTTGCAGATAGCAGGGTTTTTGTGGCCACTTGTTTCAAGTAGGTTGTCAAATGAATTTGTTTCTCTGGCGTAAGGAAAGCCATCTGGGAAGTTGTATTCAAACTTGCTCCCAGGAATATATTTTGTTGACAGGGTATCAGGTGTGATTTCTTTTCGTTTATGGTGTACCCCAGACAAGTTAGCACCCTTTGTACAAAGGCAAGATGATTCAAAAGTATGTCCTGGCTTTCTGCCTGAATTAGACAATTGTCCAGGTATGGGTATATTTGAATATTTCTTTGCCTGCAAAATGCAATGACTGGAACTAGGCACTTTGTGACTATCCTGGGCGCAGTAGATAAGCCAAAGGGCAGTGCAGAGAACTGATAGGGTGTGTAGCCTGCTTTGAAGTGTAGGTATCTTCTGCAAGATTCCCTGATTGGGATGTGCAGGTATGCTTCCTTTAAATCTAGTGATGCCAACCAGGCGTCTTTGCCTAGCATAGGGAGCAACTGGTGAAGAGTCAGCATCTTGAATTTTGGAATCACCAAAAACGTGTTTAGCGTAGACAGGTCCAGAATAGGACGCCATGAATTGTCTTTTCTGGGTACCAGGAAAAGTCTCGAGTAGAAACCTTGTCCCTTTTCCTCTTCTGGTACCAACTGAATAGCCCCCATGCTTAAGAGAGAAAGTACTTGCTTTTGGGCCTCTGCCCACTGATTTGGGGGTAGATCTGGCCACCCACTTGGTGTTGGTAACGTGTGGAAGTGAAATCTGTATCCCTGGGACACTATATTTAAAACCCATTTGTCCTGGGTAATGAGCTCCCAGTTCTTTGCATGAAGAGCAATCTTTCCCCCCAAAGCGGCAGTCAGTTGAGAATTGCTTGGCAGTTTTAAAAAGAAGTCACTGAGACAGTTTACCATAGGGGGGAGTTTTATTAGTCCCAGATTTGGAAGTGGAGGCCCCCCACTGCTTAATCCTGTGCGTACCCTGGGACTGAAGCCTGGGAGCTCTGCTGGATCTGAGTTTGGACTGAGAATGTCTGGAAGAGGCAGGAAAGGACCAATTCTTGGAAGGCCAATGCCTACTAAACCTTGGAGGTTGTACTTGTAAAAAATCTTTTAACAGTTTGCATAGATTTAGCTTTTTCCTCTATCTTTTTAAGAACTTCTTCTGCCTTGTTGCTAAAGAGGCGGTCCTGGTTTAAGGGAGCATCTAGTAATTTCGCTTTAACATGATCTGGCAAGGATTGCTCCTTAAGTCAAGCATGCCTTCTAAGTACAGACCCAGTTACAGCAGCCCTGCAAGATGCCTCTAGTGAATCAAAACCACATTGCAAAGTATGTTTTCCAACTTGTTCAGCTGAATGTAGTAAATCCTGTAAATCCTTATTTTCAGCACAATCAGAAATCAACATAATTTTCTGTTTAAGCAATCCAATAATATGCTGCTGATACTTAACATATGAAACTGACAGTTTCAGGCCCTAATGGCCACAGTTGCAGAAGTGTATACCTTCTTACCCCATCTATCCAGTGCCCTGGAGTCTCTATCAGAGGGGGTAGGCTTTTTTGGCAGTAGTAGCTTTAATGCCCTTGGGTCCCTGTGAAATGCTCTCAGGATCTGAAGTAGGATTTTTAAAAAGGGAACTTGTGAGAGTCAGGGACCCTGTAATATCTATCAGGTTTTCTGGGAGCAGGAGGTAGAGAGTCAGGGGCCAAGCTAGATTCCGAAAAGGCATCATCAACAATGTCTAGTACAGGAGGTATGGCTAAAGGCCTGTGCTAGGGTAGGAGTAAGAAATCCCCAAGCCTCTTTAGAATCAGAGAAATCCTGACTTTCCCAACGAAAATGCTCCCTGAGGGGATGCAGAGGGAATACAGTCTTCAGCATCAGTATCCTCATAGGTAGACAAGGGTAAATCCTGGTCATCAGAAGAAACAGAAAATTCAGAATCCTGGTCAGAAGTATCATAAGCAAACTCAGTCCTAGGTCTCTTAGAGGGGGAAGGTTGGCTTCCACTGATTAAAGTAATAAGGTCTTCAGCCATTCTTATTTGTTTTTTAGGCATAGAGGCCTGGCCATGTGGTCTGGGCATCAGTTTTCTAGGCATGGTTCGAGTTTTAGGCCTTGAAGAAGAAGATGGCGTTGGTTTAATATGCAAGTCAGTAGGCCTGAATACACCCTCAGAAGCCAGTGCCTGCACAGTGGCTCCGGACCCATCCAAGGTAGAGACATCCGCAGGTTCCACAGCTGAAGCATCTCACGGCATACCGGACTCTGAATGGGTCTCAGTAGAGGCCTGCGAATCTGAAGTAGCAGGTATCAGGGTCTGCGAAAGTGCCTCACTGAGTACCGGCGAACTAGTGACTGGCTTAGGAAAAGCGCTGTTGGCAGCTTTGGACCTCTGCGGCCTGTCTCTGTCTTTATCTTTGCGTTTTTTCGGAATGTCGGTAGTCGGATGGCTTACCAAAGACATATCGGGATAATTGAACTGAGCACCAAAATATTTAGAAGTGTAAACATACAGACAACGGATAGTTCGTGGTTTAAATAAGGCACAGAACTGACAGCGAGAAACATCGTGGTCAGGGCCTAGGCAAGGAATACAGTACGAATGAGTCTTTATGAGGTATTTGCTTTCCACAAGTAATGCAATTATTTACTTTTACTGACATCGGTTTAGAGCAAGAAAAAAAGTTTCCCCACTGGAGTTACTTAGCTTTTAGTTGAAGACTTCAGTTCTGAAACTCGAAAATGAAAATTTCAGGAGTCGGCCAAAAGGCACTTGCGAACTGCTTCGGGCACCGCATGGCAAGAAAGACTGGCGTAATGTTATCGGCTGCATGCTTATACCCCTGATGACCTGACGTCACGGAAGAAGGGACAGCAACCGACGCAGGACCCAAGACTTCATTAATCAGGTCGACAGAGGGCTACTGCAAGCAGATAACCCAAATGTGATGACTGCAACAGTGAAACACAAAGAATATCTGGCAATTCAATGCCCTAATGGTGAGAGTTGCAGAGGTGTATACTTTTTTACCACATCTGTCTAAAGCTTGGGAATCCCTGTCCGAAGGGCTGGGATTCTTAGCTGTAGTTGCTTTTATGCCTTTAGGCCCTTGGGAGATGACCTCTGGGGTCAGCAGTAAGATTTTTGAATAGAAATTTGTAAGAGTCAGGGACTCTGTAGTACCCGTCTGGTTTCCTTGGAGCAGGGGGTAAAGTATCAAGAGTTAGACTGGATTCCACAAAAACATCATCCAGAACAGGAGGGATAGCTAAGGGTCTGTGCTGTGGCAAATCTAAAAATTCCCTGAGTCTCTGTTTGGACTGAGGATAATCCTGACATTCCCAGTGGAAATGCTCTCTCAAAGTATGTAGGGTTTCACCAAAAGAAAAATCCTCTGGAGGGGAAGCAGAAGGAATGGATTCCTCTGCATCTGAATCCTCATAAGCAGATAAAGGCATGTCTTCATATTCAGTAACCTCAGAGTCATCGGACTCTTGGTCAGTTAAAACTGCTGAGGACAAGTCTATTCGTCTCTTAGCAGGGGAAGGCTGGCTTTCCCTAATCAGCATGATCAGGTTCTTCTGCCATTTTTAGCATTTGGAACTGTAGCAAGTAAGCAGGTGCTTGAGTTTGGGTCGTCTTTTTTTAGGTGTAGCTCGTACTCTTGGCCTTAGAAACTTGGTAGTTTTAGAAAGAACTGAAGACATGAAAGAAGTCATCAGTTTGTATCGAATATCAGTAATGCGAAGAACCTCCTTGGTAGCTGGTGCCTGCACAGCAGCTCCGGACCCATCCAAGGTAGAGACATTCACAGGTCCCGTTGTCAAAGAAGCATCTCGCGGCATACCGGACTCCGAACAGGTCTTGGTAGAGGCCTGCGAATCCACTGAAGCGGGCATCAGGGTCTGCAAAAGCACCTTAGTACTGTCAAACTGGTGACTAGCTTAACGGAAGCGTCATAGGCAGTTTTGGACCTGTGTGGTTTTGTCTCTGTCTTTATCCTTACGTTTTTTCAGAAGATCGGTAGACGGATGGCTTACCGAAGCCATTTCAGAATACTGAAATTGAGCGATAAAGTATTTAGTAACAATAAGGGCCCGACGGACGAATAGTTCAGGTGTTGAACAAAGCACAAAACCGACAGCGAGGTATGTCGTGGTCTGGGCCTAAACAGGTGACACAGTAAGAATGGAAATCTAGGTGTGGTATTTGCTTTCCACAGGCAAGACAATTGTTAACTTTTTCTGACATTGGTTAGAGCAAGAAAAAAGGATCCCCAACGGGGTACTTAGCTTTAGAAGACTTCAGGATGATTCAATTCGGAAATGAAAATTCAGGTAGCGGCCAACTGGCACTTGTGCGAACTGCTTCTGCTTCGGGCTCCTCGGCATGAAAGACTGATGTAATGGCATCGGGCTGCCTGTTTTTATACCACTGATGACCTGATGTCAGTCCTGAAGTGACAGCAACTGACACAGAAATACTAAGTCTCTGGTACTCTGGCCGACTGACGGCTACCTGCAGGCAGATAACCCAAGTGTGATTACTGCAACAGTGAAACACGAAGAACATCAGCAAGTTAAACAAAACCAAATCATATCAAATTCATCAGTTGGGGGCCGCACACTATTTAATTTATCTAGTGAGCTTCTATAAGGCAAAATTTAAAATGCTTTGTTAAATGGATCGTTCCAAAAGCAATACTTTTTCTGCCCACCTCACTGGTAACCCAGTACCAAAACTGGATCAAGCTGGATATACAAGAAAAACTACTCTGTAAAACCATACCCTACAAATAGAATCAGCAGTCAGGATAAAGTACAGTTTTGTACCTACCATAAATGTAGATGTCCGAACAGGATAGCATCTGCAGTCCTAACAAATGGGTTGTCCTGTCGTCAGGCAGGCCTTCGGTCGGCCGGATTCCAAAGTCTGGGTCTGGCCTCGGCTGGTGTCGCACTTCACCCGACGTCATCTCTGCTGGTCTTCGGGTATAAAGGCATCAGCCGACGCCATTTTCCTCAGTGTTTCTTGCCCCAGATGCCAGATGCCCTCTTGGAAAACTAAATTTTGGATAAATGCCAATATTTCCAAAAAAATAGTAGGCAAACACAAAAAATAAGCATGTATGTACATATATACAAACAAATACACCATAAGAGATCCCCCCCTAGCTAGCTATTAGGAGGGTAAATACCCTAGGAGTACCACAGAGGGGAAGGAGGGTGGGTAATCCTGACTGCAGATGCTATCCTGTTCGGACATCTACATTTATGGTAGGTACAAAACTGTACTATGTCCTTCAAGGATGCATCTGCAGTCCTAACAAATGGGTAGAATACCATAGCCAAACTAGGGGAGGAGGAAGAAGAATTATGGTGTAGTTAGGATCCCTTGCAATACAGCAGTGGCAAACCCTGCTCGGGATCTAGAGTATAGAGGCAAGGTGTAATGCTTGGCAAATGTATGCATGGAGGTCCAAGTAGCCACCTCAATAATGTCCTTGGTAGCCACTCCTCATAAGAAAGCTGTGGTAGTGGCTGTAGCCCTTGTAGAGTGAGGTCTTATGTTCTGTGGAATTTGCTTTCCATGGTAGGAGTAACAGAATCTTATGCAATTTCCTATCCACTTGGAGATTGTCTGTTTGGAAATTGCTTTTCCTTCCCTTCCTGTTGCATAAGCTACTAAAAGCTGGTCAGTTTTTCTATTGCCCTTGGTTCTGTCCAGGTAGTAGCGCAACTGTCTATGTACATCCAAGGTATGCAGTAGTCTTTCCCCCCTGTTCTGTGGATTGGGAAAGAAGGTAGGTAGGTGGATTGCCTGGTTTAGAGACACTCTGGATACCACCTTAGGCATAAATGTAGGATTAGTTCTCATGGACACTCTATCTTGATGGAAGATTAGGAAGGGTTGTACTGCCATTAAGGCCTGTAGTTCCGAAACCCTTCTTGCTGAAGTAATTGCCAGTAGGAAAGCAGTTTTCCAGGATAGGTGTTGAAGATCTGCTGTTGCTGCTGGTTCAAATGGAGGGAGTGTCAATTTTTCTAGCACAAAGTTCAAGTCCCATGCTGGTAATGGTGGTTTCCTAGGAGGTTTTACATTCTTGATTCCTCTGAGGAACTGCCTGAGTAGAGGATGTGAGAAGACAGGGGGATCAAAGCTGTATTCTGCAGAAATAGCTGATGCATGTATCTTGATGGAGGAATAGGACAGGCCTGTATGGAGAAGCTCTGCCAAGTACTCCAGGATGTTAGCAATATCTATCTTTGACACATCTTTTCCTCTTTCAGTACTCCAAATGACAAACCTTTTCCGTTTTCCTGCATAGTTCCTTCGTGTTGAAGGTCTGCGGGCTTCAAGGATAATGTCTTTAACCCTTTGGGATAAATCTGGGTTAGTTGCTGTTATGTAATGTTCCAGGCAGTCAGTTGCAGAGTTTTTAGGTTTGGATGCATGATGTTGTAGTCGTTCTGAGTTAACATCAAATGCATCAGGGGTAGTGTCCACGTTCTCCCCCGGGACATGCTCCTCAGCAATGGATACCAGTGTTGTCTTGGCCAATTTGGAGCTATCAGAATTATCCTTGGACGTTCCTCTTTGATTTTCAGTAGTACCTTGTGCATCAAAGGAAGAGGTGGAAATGCATATGCTGTCAGGCCTTTCCAACTGAAGGATAGAGAGTCCACCTTCCATGCAAGTGGGTGGTATGTCCTTGTGCAGAATTTCTTGAGCTGGTGATTGAGTGGGGATGCGAATAGGTCTATTTGTGGCATTCCCCATTTCTTTGTGATGGCCTTGAAGATGCACGGCTGTAGCAGCCAATCTTGTGCATCCAAGGTAGTTCTGCTTAACATGTCTGCTAGGATGTTTTCTTTTCCGGTACAAATATTGCCTGTAACTGGATGTTGTAGCTCAGAGCCATATTCCAAAGGTCCAGAGTCATTCTGCATAGGGGTATGAATGAGTGCCTCCCTGTTTGTTGATGTACCACATGACTGTGGTGTTGTCTGTCCTTATCATTAAATGGCCTTCTTTGAGGAATGGTCTGAAATTCTGGATTGCTAGTTTTACTGCCAGCATTTCTTTTTGATTTATGTGCAGGTGCAGCTGGTCTGGAGTCCATAATCCTTGTATGCATTTGTCCAGCATGTGTGCCCCCCAACCTAGGTCTGAGGCATCCGTTGTGATGGTTTGGCTTGCTTGAAAGTTGTGGAAGGGCAAGCCTGGGTTTGACTGGCATGCTTGAGCCCACCATAGGAACTCTTGTTTCAGGCATGGGATTAGTGGTATTTCGGTTTCTAAGCTGTGCCTGTGTTGAGACCATAAATTCTTTAGGTACCACTGTAGCTTTCTCATATGCAGTCTGGCATGGGGGACCAGGATTATGCATGATGCCATGAAGCCCTAGGCCTGCAGTACTTTCCTTGCTGTTAATTTGTTCTGCTTTGTTAATGCCAAGAAGTAAAGAGGGAGTTGTTCTTGTTTTTCTGCAGTTAGGAATGCCATCTGTTTTACTGTGTCCAATTCCGCACCCAAGAATGTTCTTGTTTGGGATGGTATCAGTCTTGACTTTTTTAAATTGACTGTGTATCCCAGGGCTTGTAGTAAGCAAATGACTCTTTGTAAGTCTTTTGTCAGCTTGCTTTTGTTGTCCGCTTGTATCAGGCAGTCGTCCAGGTATGGATAAATTTGGATTCCCTGTAGCCTGCAATGAGCGATTACTGATGCCAGGCATTTTGTGAATACTCTGGGTGCAGTAGATAAGCCAAAGGGCAATGCTGAGAATTGATAATGCTCTGATCCTGCAAGAAATCTGAGGTATCTTCTGCAATTTGGTCGTATGGGGACGTGCAGGTATGCCTCCTTGAGATCTAGAGTTACCAGCCAACACTCCTTGCCCAGCATGGGAAGAAGTTGCTGTAGGGTCAGCATTTTGAATTTTGGGGCAATGATGAATGTGTTTAAGGCGGACAGGTCGAGAATAGGTCTCCAACTTTTCTCTTTTCTTGGTACTAGGAAGAGTCTGGAGTAGAATCCTTTGCCCTGTTCTGTTGGTGGTACTCTTTCCACAGCTCTCATCTTTATTAATTGAGCTTTCTGTTTTCTGATTTGGGGGTAGGTTTGGCATTCCTCTTTTTACTGGTAAGGTGTGGAAGTGAAACCTGTAGCCTTGGTCTATGGTCTGCAAAATCCACTTGTCTTTTGTGATATAGTGCCAATTTTTTGAAAATAAGGCTAACTTTCCGCCTAAGGGTGCTGCTATTTGTTCCCTGGTAGGCGGTGTCAGAGTCAAGTCACTGTGATTGTCCTGTTGCAGTGGCAGTGGTTGTGTCTGTGCCTCGCTGGTTATTGCCTTGCCACTGGCGTCCTCTGTAGGCACCTCCTCTGGATTGATTTCTGCCTCTGGAACGTCTATTCCTGCCTCTCTGAGATTTAGAGGAGTCTGGAAAGGACCAATTTTTGGAAGGCCAGTTCCTGCTAAACCTTGGGGGCTGAACCTGTAAGAAATCCTTAACTGTTTGTATGGATTTTGCCTTCTCTTCCATTTTCTTCATTACTTGCTGAGCAGGAGAACCAAATAGACTGGCCTTATCCATAGGAGCATCTAACAGCTTTGCTTTAACATGATCCGGCAAGACCTGTTCTTTCAACCATGCATGCCTTCTTATAACTGTGCCAGTCATGGCTGATCTAAATGAAGCCTCCAGTGCATCATAGCCACATTTTAAAGAATGGTTACTAACCTGCTGAATGTTATTCACCATTTCTAAAACATATTTCTTATCTAAGGAGTCATCAGAGGACAGTTTCTTAGTTAACTGATCAAGCATAAACTCTTGGTATTGGATCATATGAAACTGACAGTTCAAAGCTCTAGCTGAGAGAGTAGCAGAGGTGTAAACTTTTTTTACCCCATCTCTCTAAGGACTTGGATTCCCTTTCAGAAGGGAGAGGGTTTTGCTGAGGTCGGCTACTGCCTTAGGCCCCTGGGAGATAGTCTCAGGATCTGCAAGTGGGGCTTTGTATAGGTGGTGATGAGTGTCCGGTACCCTGTAAAACCTATCTGGTTTGGCAGGGGCTGGAGGTAAAGTATCAGGAGCAGTGCAAACATCATTAAATGCATCATCCACAACAGGCAGAACAGGAGGTATAGCTAAGGGCCTATGTTGCGGTAAGTGTAGAAAGGTCCTAAGCCTTTTTCTTGAATCTGAGAAATCTTGTCCCTGCCATTGGAATTGCTCTCTCATGGCATGTAAGGTTTCCCCAAAGGAAAATTCCTCTGGTGGAGAGGCAGATGGGATAGATTCTTCAGCATTGGAATCTTCATAAGTAGAAAAAGGAGCCTCTGGATGGTCTGTAATGTCTCAGTCATCAGAAGAATCATCTGAGGACATTGGCTCTGGGGGCTCTGCTCTAGGTCTCTTTTCTGGAGGCTGAGAGGCCCTGTCTGGGTGAGATTGGGATCCCCTAATTAAAGAGATGAGATCCTCAGCCAAAGTAACCATTTGAGAACTGGAACTGGGCCTGTGTGAGGGGGGCTTAACAGGCACTGATTTAGCAGTTTTGGCTGCTTTAGCCCTGGCAAAGGCCTTAATAGACATGGCTGCAGGAGGCCTAGCAGCACCACGTGTTGGGGTAGAGACATCCAAAGGGATGGTGTCTGATAATTCTATAGGAACCACATTAGTAGGCAAAACTTCAGAGGCCGATTCAACTAGGGTAGCAAGAGCCTCGGTAGTAGTCATGGATTCTGCTGTAGATTGACCCGTTTGCTCGGTTTCGGCCGAAACCGAGACACTCGCGGTTTGCTTAACCGTGGTTTCGGCCAAAACCGCGGACCGTAAGTGTCGGTCTTTTTCTTTGCGTTTTTTAACAATTTGAGAAGTCGGAGGATCTGACGGCATAATGTACGCAAAATCTGAGCCGAAAAACTGTTCAGCAAACTCCGACCGACGCCTAAGCGTTCGTCGGTTGAAGGAAGCACAGGCTAAACAGGCTGCTACGTCGTGGTCTGGGCCTAAACAAGGTAAGCAGTAAGAGTGGAAATCTTTATGAGGTATTTGTTTCCCACAAGTTAAACAGTTATTTACTTTTTCTGACATCTGAGGCAAGAAAGAGTCCCCAACGGGGTACTTAGCTTTTTAGAAGTCTTCGAAGTAGTATTCGGTAGTAGTAATCTCTGGATCTGACCGACCGGCACTTGCGAACAGCTTCTGCTTCGGCCACGCGCAAGAAAGACTGAGGAAAATGGCGTCGGCTGATGCCTTTATACCCGAAGACCAGCAGAGATGACGTCGGGTGAAGTGCGACACCAGCCGAGGCCAGACCCAGACTTTGGAATCCGGCCGACCGAAGGGCTGCCTGACGACAGGACAACCCATTTGTTAGGACTGCAGATGCATCCTTGAAGGACATCCAAGCATGCTCTGTACAAGATTTTACATAATCCATCCTGGAAGGAGCATAAATAGACACACAAATACACATCTCCTTATTCAACAAAGCCATGTGCAAGGGAAATGCACTCACACTGTTCCAATCTGGCTACACCAACGTTTCTAAGATGACTAGTTTTTCATCAAGCCCTACTGAGGGTCACATGCTTCCTCATCCTGTCTTACTAAAATGAGTTCAGCAGGTGGGAAGGATCAGAGTCTGGGGTTGGAGTGGGAATACATGGCCATCTTCCTCATCTAGTCATGTTGTTTGGCTCCTTTCCATAATCTTAAGACCACGGTAGCATGCATACAACTGCAGCAGGGCCTACAATTTTGGGGTCATGGCTGTGTGCACATAATCTGCCCAGATACAATAATGCAGTGTTTGATAGGCTACAGTGCTGTTCTTTTGTGAGTTGCTGTTTCTGCTAAACATCACCAGTTTTCACATATGTGCCACTCAAGCAGTGAGGCCTTGGTACAACCTCCCCACTAGGAGCCTTTTTCTCCTACCCACCAAGCACATGGTTCACTACTTGAACCTAGACAGTAAACGGGTACATGCAGGGCATTTTCCTGTGTAACCACACAGCTGATTAAGACAGACTAATGTTAAAAACTAAAAGTCACAGTACACTCTGCAGACAGAAGCATTACTATGAAGAACCACAGCAAAGTCACTAGGTATTGGGAAAGGAACTAACCTTTGTCTGGAAGCAGAACACGGTGACAGCAACACACACTAGAGTGGTGATACCCAGACACAGAAATACTGACTTTGTATTATAGAAGCTGTAAAGAGAAAGTTAAAAACAACATTACAGACAAAAACACACACATACACAGCACTATTACCTTAATTAGCTACAGCAACATTTACAGGCTCGATTCTGCGAAGTCCTAATGGCTAAAAAGCACAAACCAAGCATTTTAAAAGAAAAGTAACAAATATTTTCTTACAATTATCAATTGATCAATGAAGAGGATATTGCTTTGTGGGTTTTGTGGGTTTTTAGTAAGGTTTATTCTCTTCAATCAGAGATCAACATCATTTTCTTGAAGTTCCCAAATTCTGGGACAGATGCATCCATGATAACATATGCTGTGATGTCAGAAGTCAGTTCATCCCTGCAACTAGTGAGCAATCTCCTTCTTCCACCTCAAATACAGGATATGAAGATACATACTTGCCCAACTTACAAAGGAAATCTAATGGTAAGACCAAGTTGCAGGGACCATCTACATGCAGGGAGATGCATAACACAATAACCCACATCCACAAAGGACAGCCTTCTTTGTACAACTGCCACATTCTAGTATCCATGATCCTTCTTGTCAGGTTTTTGTCTGGCCTAGCTCCCAAGTATAATCTTGAAAATGGGTTGGAGTAAAACATCAAACATGGAGCGGCTAGATGAGCAAGTCCTGGGGAAAATCTAGCGAGAACAGACTCGACTCCAGAGCTGTGGGCAGGATAACATTACTTGGAAAAAGACAGCTGTGTCCCCAAAGGACTCTGGTAATCAAATCTGGCAAGGGTAGACAACCCAAGCACCTAATAAAAAGGAGCAAACCCACCCAGAGCAAAGGCTCACAGCTTGGACAACTCATTAGAGCCAAGAACCCACCCCCCCCAAAGGAAAGAAAAGCAAATGTGAATCCTTACACTCCTTGGAAAATAAAAGATGAACGGATTCACTTAACCCACAGGACAGACACCTAAGAGGATGCCCCCTGCCCCAAAAAGGCAATACCATTCCTAGAAGGGAAAGGCCCTTTCAGTCCTCCCAATTTTCAGTCACACAAGTAACTGGAAGAAGGAATAACATTGACTGAGGACTTGCATACCATTAGGCCCATTAGTTCAGCTGGAGACAGGCAAGCCTGGTGACATGAAGTCTGAGCGCCTCCCCAGAGGGGGGAACTCCAAAAAGGGAAAACAGCCCTCATAGGGGGCAGCCTGCATGACTACCTGGTGCTGGGACTGTCCCAATCGTAATCTTGAATCAAGGGATGGAAACTGCCTAGAAACCCAAACCAGTACAGAGTCCCAGCTAGAGATACCTAGCACTAAATCATGGCACATACAGCAAATCAACCACAGGGGTACTAAGTGCTGCTCCATCCACAAGTACAGACCACATCAGCCCAAACTTGAGCAAAAAAGATTACCAGTAACTCATAAACCCCTTACATCAGGACCACATCAGAAGTTATAAAGGTCTAGGAGAGTAGCACCTTGACCAGGCATCATGAAAGATCCTATAATCACTCCCAAAAGGAGGAGCATCCCTGATATGTCCAGAGACAGTGTAAATGACTGAATCCACGCCTCTATGACTGATCACAGATTGGAGCTGATGACAAGTTCACTTATATTCCTTATCTCCAAGAAGAGATGTAGACTCAGCAACAAGACAGAAACCCTCAAAGTACCAAGGATTATGACACAAATCCTTCCTACCTCCATTTTGCTGCCCCAGTAGCAAGAGTAGAGCGGTATGATCCACCAAGAAGTAGAAATGACTAATCTGTGGAGCACCTGACCTCTAGCAGTGCATCCTCAAGAGAAATCCAAGGGCTGCCTGCACCCCAAGGGGATGCTAGAGATGACACAAAGATTAGCCATAGGATCTCATTCACCAGAACTGCTCAAAGACAAGCCCAGTCCACTACAGTAGAGGTAAATTTGTCTGTCTGTGATGCTGGCAACTCAAGCTCAGCTAATGACCTGTGTGCCATAGGGATGTCTGGGGAGAGAGGAATTAGTTATTGCCCACCTCCTTCCCTCAGGGAGTGGGTCTGAATGGCTTCCACTGTGGGGTGATTCTTAGTACTTACTAGAGAGTCAGCTCTCCAGGTACATACGTTGTAGTGCTACAAAGTAGAGAGATTACTGGGGCATCATGGTAGCAATCTTGCATACATACAGCCTGCATAGCTCTACTGTAGGCCAGGTGCCCACTCCTGGAAAGAAGATGTAGGAAAAAAATTAGATTCTGGCAAATAAAGGGTTCCTTCCTAGTGCAGTGGCAGCCACATGACCTCTTATTTCAAGTATCCCTCCTTATGGAGCACCTGTCTACTCAAGAAAAGGGAGAACCCAGCAATGTAGTTTTTGCAACAGGATGCCCAAAATTCAGCTCACTGGTCCAAATAAACTATGGAGAGCACAAGTGAGCCAATCCCCCCCCACACACATACAGCAGCTACTGTCTGACAAAGAGGATGCGGGAATCACAAAAAGGAAAACCCATTCTTGTTTTAACTGAACTAGAACTTCAACCATGTATATGCCACTGAAGGACCCTTACATACTGCAAAGCCTGACAAAATGGGGGGACAAAGGCCCACAAATGAGGATATATTTTAAATATTTATCTTATAAACTTAGAAAATTGCTACAGTAACAGGGTTTATGTTAACATACATTTTCTGAAGGATTTGAAGTCTGAAACTCAAACATATGTCATTACTTAGTGACTTCAATTCTGAGATCATCCCAGTGACTTACTACAAAAATCACACATTTTATGAGGAATAGACCAAACATACGAGGCAAAAATCTGGACATTGTGCAAAAGTCTGGACAGTTGAGAGGTATACAGGGATGGCAGTCAGATTATAGAACAAGACATCTTGAGATAGGGGCCACCAGTAAAAGCAGTGATGTTGCTGCAGGCCATAAATAAGTCCAAACTCCATCCAGGACAATAATGACCATCCAAAAGGGAAGAACTAGCACAGGCAACAAAACCTCCCAAACTAGAACAGATTGTCCCTGAATGGGATCAATGAGAGATCCCAGAAACCAGAGCAGCCATCCCACTGGATAAAACTCATGAAACAAGGATTTCTGTATGGGAAATGTCCCAAAAACCCTAGACAGAGCTACTAACCAGGTGGAGGCAGAAGGGATTCCCCTTGAAAGGCTCTGGATACAAAGGCTCACCATGGAAAAGATTCTGAAGACCTCGGATTGTCAGACTCACCAGCTGTAGTTTATACTAACCAGACAATGAAGTACAGCAAAGACTATTCTCCTAAAGTGAGGGGACACTAATTCAAAGCAGCTCTCTGTACACCTCAAGGAGGGAAGAAAGGATCCCTAAGAACATTATGATAATTGAAGAGGACTATAAAATAAAGGACAAAGGACCAGACTAAATCAGCAATCTTGGTCTGTACGGAGCCTCCCTCTCAAGAAAAAGGAAGCAGACTTACCAGCCTACTGGACAATTAAGTCTGGACCTGCCTTCACAGTTCTGCCTCTACCAAAATCCACATAGAAAGCAGGAGAAAGAAAAGGTAGAAGAGTGAAGCAGCAGAACCAGTTTGCCCACCAGTCTCAAGAACCCTAATGCCTGAATGTCCAACTAGGGTGAATGAGGAGAGTGACCCCCTCACCTGGATTCACACAGACAAGCCCAGACCATTGGGAAGTCCTTCCAAAGACCCTGAGGATCTCTAGCTGCTGAAGGTGTACAGATTAGCAGAGAATGCTTGGCCTTGTGCCTAAGCTCCCTGCCAGTAGCTTCATCCCTCTTCTGGAAGATGGAGTATACATGTAAATGGAGCAGACCCCTACAAAGACACTGGAAAGTATCAAGAAAGGACTGTAACCCCTGCCCAAATTTCTTCTCCCAATAAAAAACACATCTGTTAAAATACCACTCAACTCATGCCATTATATTGCCTAGCCTGCTGTGTGTTATTAGCATCTACCCCATCCAAAAGACAACAGGCTATGTGTAGGCCCAGTGAGAATAACCACCAAAAGGGTAAAACAACTTTCACTCCAGGCTTGGGGTTGGCACCATGCACTACTGATTGAGAAATGTGAATCTAGGCAGAGTAGTGCACAACAGAGAAAATTGAGCAAATATAAGGTAAAATAATGCATCTTCTTAGCAGACCTTTCTCACTCTTAGGGCTTCCTGTCCACTGACTGGAAATATAATGGACTGTGCTCTCTCAGATCACTGTAATGCCACTGAGAATGTGCAGATGTCAGCCTTGGGAGACTTAGATAAAATACCAACTTAGCAGCTGCATCAGCAGAGCAAAAGTGTCTCCAGACTGTACAGATATTCTCTACAGCTGGCTTACAGATTGGAGATGAATAGGGAGCCCAAAGGTGGCTTGCCTCAGCTACAACCTAAGGTACAGAGACTCTGTAAACAAAACAAAAAAGAGAGAGAGAGGAGCCAAACACTTTTGTTGATACTTCCTTATTGTTTGACCATTATGTCTTTTAAGTAATCTGGAAAGCCTTCTGTCTAGCTCATTTAATTTTCAAAGGCATCTCCACTAGATAAAACTCAGTTTTAATACCCCTTTATTCATCTTATCAGATCCATAACTGAATAGAACACACCTTTTGGTATGTATTTCTGTAAATATATCACTCAACTTGGTTGGAAGACTTCAGAGTTCCAAAACTAAAAAGATGAGTTGCATCAAAAATTTTAGTTATCCGTATAGACGGGTGGCCCTCTCTCTGTACTTGGCCTTTTACAGATTCCTCCAAGGAGATGTGTCTAGCCAGTAAAGCCATGAAAGATCCAACTGTCTTTGACCATGTACTCTTTCATAAAACAAATGGTACCTCAAAATCCAGGATAAAGGAACTAAACCGCCATCAGCAAATAAGACATGTTGGCATGACAGATTCATATCTCAATGTAGTCCTCACCTTTTGTAGAAATTTCCATTACATGTCAAACAGAGTAGTGACCTTGCCACCTTCACGATAAATCTAAATAATTGGATGGGAAGCCTCAAGCTCTCCCTGGTCTATCTTGTCTTGCCCTCAGTGAGGCCGGAGGTCACAAACAAGTTTTTTAGTGGGGAAGGGGAATCCCCTATGCACCCCCAACATGAGGACAAGACCACCACCCCAAACTATACATAATGTTTAGTCAACTGCATTTGACCAAATAAAAAGATGGTTGACAGGTGTTCAAGACCGCATAGTTCTCAGGATTGGGGAACTTGCCTTTTCTCAAACATTGTGCTATCTCAAGAGTTAGTATAAATAATTACTGGAGGGTGGGGAGCACAGACCTCCAACATGGGGTGCAGGGGGCAATGGTTTTCTGTTTTCATCTTTTACTGTAAATATTGCATGCACCGAGGTTCTTTCTTTGCACATGCGTGGTACTGTCAACATTCTGTTGACATTTTGTGGTCCAGGTATGGGTTCATAGGTAGCTACTAGGCTATCCGCCCGAGGGCATTTATAAGCCTAGCCAGAGTGTGTCAGCCTTCGCCTCCCCATTGATTAATTAACTGATCCTCTGTCAAGCAGAGCCAATGAAGTGATCCCAGGGGTGTATTTTCTGTTACCCATCCACTCGGCAAGCTTTCTCTTGAAGAGTGTTAGTGAGGGGCTCTGCCTGATGTAATTTGGAATTTTGTTCCAAAGCATGGGGAGTCTCTGTGACAGAAATCTATCACTCCAGCATGTTCTATTTATTGTTGTGGTGAGGTTTAGCTCACTAGAGTGCATGGCTCGCAGTGACTTGGATTTCTTTAGGTGGAGCATATCCATCAATTCTGAGTTGGACATGGCTTTGTAAGTCAGGCAGAGATCACCTCCGAGTATGCAATACGCCACTGAGTACAGCCGGAGTTTTTTCAGTCGGGCTGCATAGAACATATGTTTGAGGCCAGTAATCCTCTTGGTGAGGTACTTTTGTGGTCTTTCCAGCTGTTGGAAGTGTCTTATGAGGTACATCCCAAAATGGGCCATTGTACTCTATGATGGGTCTAATGAGAGTCAAGTAGAGGGGCACTATAACCTCTATTTCTAGATGCAAACCCTTTAGTAATTAGATGGGCCACATAGAAGGATTTCCTAACTACTTTGTCAATATGACTGTCAAAGGAGAGATTACTATCTACCTGGGTCCCCAGATCTCTTATTACCTCTTATGTATTAAGGGAGGCTGCCACCTATGTGGTAATTCGTGGGTGTTTTGTTTTTCCCATATAGGATGACTGCATTTTTTGGCATTTAGCTTGAGGCCATGACTTTGACACCAGGTGTCCATCTCAGTAAGGCCCTTTTGGAGGATGTCCGTGTCAGCCGGAGAGTCAATTATGGCTCCCAGTTTACAGTCATCGGCGAACTTAGTTAGCCATAGTCCTCCTGTGTTTGCCTGTACTTCTTTTCAGGCTTGTTGGCTGTTGGTGAAGCACCCACCAAGAGGAGAAAACGCTGAGAGAAGAAAGGAGCCACTTTTGAGATTATGTATTTTTCCTCTGTTTATTTGCTAAGTTTTTCTGCATAGCCGCCTATTTTGAGCATTTTCTGGCTTGTTAAATTTGATTTCTGCATTAATAACTGTATTTAGAGCACAACCTAGAGCTGTTTACTGAATTTCTTGCTTGCACTTATTTTTAAAATCGTTTTTTTCTCAAAACTTGCATTTTATCTGTCTTTGGCCTAGCACTCTTGTGTGGGGTCATTTACTGCACTGTTATAACTTGCTGATACTTGTTAACCTCTGCTATCTCTGAAAAAACAAAAAAACAAAAAAAATCTTGCTTTTTTCCCCACTTTTCTGAGATTTAAAAAAGTTCAGTTACAGGCTTGCTGTTCTTGAACTGTTTGTAACTTTCTGTGAGGCCATTTTTTGCTTGGGCTAAAGGAAAGTCTCTCTGTTGATCAGTGGCAAGAAAAACATTGAGCAGCCTGCCTGCCCCTGTGGGAGTGGTTACTGACTTGAAACTGTAGTTTTATTGGCCATTTTGGGTCAAATCCAAAACTCCTTCATCTTCCTCTCTTAAAACCCTCTTTTGCGCGGTTTTGCGTGTTTTTGAGCATAGCGCAACAACGGGCAGCGCCACCTAATTGGGTTTAAACTATTCCTGGCTCCACAAAGTCTGCTCTTCACTTTTTCCCTTAGAACTGCTCTATCTCTCAATTTAAATACCATATTCTCATTCTAAGGCCCTTCACTGGTCCAATTAAGTAATCCTACAAGTTAGCACTATTAAACCATAAGCACTACTTACTCTTATACTCTCTACGATTACCCTGTCCTCTATTGGTCCGTCTTAAATTCAGTTTCCCTATTACTCTAGCATGTCCAAAGGTCAGTCAATGGTTTCCTCTCCAGTCCAGCTGGTGAATCTGGGAATTTTGAGGCAATGTTACAACTATGAGACAGTTGTACACAGACAACCCTCTCCTCCTCCAAACAGGTTCAAATATATGTGAGAGATGCAACTATTTAGCCAAACTGGTGGCTGAGCTCTCTCATCTCAAAACTGGTGTAACCAGTCAGGAGGAGAAGGTAACCTCACACAACACAATTCCAGTATCACATAGTCCCACCACATCAGTGAACCAAACACATAAATACACAAAAACATACTCGGAGGCTCTAAATAAAAATCTACCTAAGCAACAGAGACCTCCAAAGCAGACATCCAAGCAAACGCTACCTCAAAACAAAACACACACAACACATAACCCACAAAGTCAGTGTGCCAAGCAGCCACAGCCCTTAAGGCTGCATAACACACCTGATACTCTTGTTATAGGTGACACTATTGTCAGACACACTGACGTCCTGCTCACCAGGCTGAATAAAGAGAAGGTCACAGTGAGCTGCCTGTCGGGTGCTAGGATCCGACACATAACGCAAGCACTCAGGTCACTCCAAAGCAAATACAAATATGACTCAGTCATTGCACATGCGGGTGTGAATGACCTGAGACATACCTCCCTGGACTACATGAAGAGAGACATAGAGGAGCTCTCTGATCATGTAGCCCAGGCTGGATTGACCCTGACCTTGAGCAGCATCTTACCCTCACCTAGAATAATGCCACAGTACAAAGACAAAATGATCGATTTTAACAATTGCTTAAAATTTTGGTGTCATTCAAAGGGGATCCAGTGTCTGTCAGCCTGGGATGACATGCTCGACAAGCCACGTTGCTTCGGCTAGGGACGGCTTGCACCTGTCACCACTGGGCTTTCAGATATTGGCAAAGGCTCTTGCCACCCCCATAGTGCCCTTTTTAGGCAAGGCTCAAAAGTCAAACCCACTCCCATAGACAGCACAAGGAACAAGAAACTAAGGGTAATGCTGCTAAACACCAAAAGTCTTAACCTCAAGATGCACGCACTCGAAGCTATCCTCAGTATGGAGAACATCGATATCTGTGCAGTGACAGAAACCTGGTTCAAGGCTCCAGAGAGCACCCCAGCACTACCAGGCTATACCTCATATCATGCTTTTCGGCCCCAAAACCCGGACCGAACCACAAAAGGAAGGGGAGTTTCCATATTTATCAAGGATTTCCACACCTCCAGGTTAGTGGCATTGCATGAAGTATCAGAGACCATCCATGTGCAACTAACAGTGGGCAAGACTGCTTTTCAGTTTATAGCATCCTACAGACCACCCTCTCAAAGTCAGGAATCCCATTCGGCTTTCCTGAAAACATTGGAGAACATGAAGATCTCTCCGAACACCATTATATTGGGCGACTTCAACTACCCAAACATTGACTGGAAGCACTACTCAAGCCCCAGCACCTTAGCCCAAAGATTCCTGGAAATTATAAACTCAAATGCTATGGAACAACTAGTCACCACTCCCACAAGAGGGGACAACATACTAGACCTGATCATTACCAACATGGGGACTCTATGCTCCACACCAGAAGTATATCCCTCATTGGTAAGATCAGACCATGAATTAATTTCACTGGATGCCCACATCCCGACCCCACCCCCAGCCCAGAAAACCACAGTGAAAAACTTCTCAAAAGCGAACTTCTCACTTCTCAAAACCGAAGTGGAATCCTTCAAGGCCTTAGGGCCAGTGGAAACTACAGCCCAAACTGCAGAATCCTATATAAATGCATTCTACGGACATCTCCAGGAATGCATGGATCATGCTATCACAATCATCCAAAGGCAGGTGTCCAGTCTGGTGGACCCCTGCCATAAATAAACTGCACAACAGAAGGAGGAAGCTACTACATGTTAGAGCAAAATCCCTAATAGGGAAGGCATCTCTGATCAGTACTAGCAAAAAATTACGATCCCTCATAAAATCTTCCAAGGCGAGCTTCGAGAGAAAAATTTCATAGGACACCAAAGACAATCGTAAGGCTTTTTTCAGTTATGTTAGAAACCTGGGATGCAACTCCCAGACTTGTTCTGAGTTGATTCTAAACGACAAAAAATACACTGAACCCACAGACATTGCCAATATCCTGGCAGACAGGTTCAGTGCAAACTTCTCCACCCCCTCCCCCTAAAAGAGCAAGTATCTATCCCGGCAGAGGGCTGCCTCCCAAACATCTCAGATGCTCAGGTGAAGGCTGCCCTCTCCAAAGCAAAAAACACTGCTTCCATGGGACCAGATGGCGTCCCAGGTTGCGTCCTACATGAACTACAAAAGGAACTAATCCCTCAAATAAAACAGCTATACAATCTCAGCCTCACTACAGGATATATGCCCAGAGAATGGCGTACAGCAACAGTGGTCCCACTCCACAAAGGTGGAGCCTCTATGGACCCTGGAAACTATTGCCCCATAAGCCTGACTAGCTTAGTCTGCAAGGCTATGGAGAGGATCATCATGGAGCTCATAAACAAAGACATTGGGGACCTACAGACACTAGATCCTACCCAGTTCGGCTTTGTCAAGGGCAGATCCTGCCTTTTGAACCTGGTTGACTTCTTTGAAACAGTCACCAAAGCCATAGATGAAGGGAAGGTAGTCCACACAGCCTATCTGGACCTTCCAAAGGCATTTGACACAATACCCCACTCGGGCATCATAGATAAGCTATCCAGCTTAAATATAAACCCCTATGTCACAAGATGGGTCGCAAACTGGCTCAAAGACAGAACCCACAGAGTGAGAGTTGCTGGAGCCATGTCAGACTCGAAACCGGTCACAAGTGGCGTCCCACAGGGTTCTGTCCTGGGACCACTCTTGTTCGGTATATACTTTTCCGAGGTACAGACAAACGTGGGAGGACTATGGCTCACCAAGTTTGCAGATGACTGCAAACTGGGCGCCATAATCAACTCTCCAGCTGAGACAAACATTCTTCAAAAAGGTCTCACAGAGACAGAGAACTGGTGCCAGCACCATGGTTTAAAGCTAAATGACAAAAAATGTATAGTCATACCCTTTGGCAAAAACAATGTGCCCACAAATTACCACATAGGCAGAAACCCATTAAGTACAGAGAAAGTTATTAGGGACCTGGGGACCCAAGTTGATAGCAATCTCTCCTTTGAAAACCACATTGCCAAAGTGGTTAGAAAGACCTTCTACATAGCCCACCTCATCACGAAGGGTTTCACATCTAGATCAAGAGAGGTAATCGTGCCCCTTTATTCATCCCTCATCAGGCCCATCATAGAATACAATGCCCCTTTTTGGATGTACCTTACCCGACACCTGCAGCAATTAGAAAGACCCCAAAAGTATCTCACCAAGAGGATCAAGGGTCTCAAACAGATGCCATATACTGCTCGGTTAAAAAAACTCCAGCTCTACTCAGTTGCATACCGCCCACTTCGAGGCGATCTATGCCTGACATACAAAGCTATGTCAAATCCAGAATTAATGGACATGCTCCACCTCAGTAAATCTAAATCCCTTAGAGCCACATGCTCGAGGGACTTGAACCTCAGCACAGAAATAAATAGAACTTGCTGGCGGGACAGGTTCATAACCAAGAGGCTCCCTTCGCTCTGGAATAGAATTCCAGTTCATGTGAGGCAGAGCACCTCACTGAATCTCTTCAAGAAGAATCTTGATAAGTGGATGGGGGATCGTAGGTTTGTCCCAGGGATTACTCCCGTGTCACTATTAGACAGAAGCACAGTAGACTAAACCTTAAAAAGGGCACAGTATACTCAAATCAAGGGGTGGCGTAAGCCATACAGAATCAGGCTAGGCTTATAATTGCCCCAGGGCAGATAGCCTAGTATGAACCTATGAGAAGTATATGCTGAACAGCAGGGGTCCCAGGACTGAGCCTTGCGGGACACCACTTGTGACTGGTTTAGAGTCGGACCTGGAGCCTGCTATTCTTACCGTGCAAGTTCTGTCTGTAAGCCAGTTGGCAACCCATCTCGTGACGTAGGGGTTTATGTTCAGCCTGGTGAGTTTTTCTGTAATACCAGAGTGGGGAATGGCGTCGAAAACCTTGGTGAGGTCAAGGTAGGCTGTGTGAACCACCTTTCCCTCGTCTATGGCCTTGGTGACTGCCTCGAAGAAGTCAACCAGGTTTAGTAGGCATGATCTGCCCTTAACAAAGCCGAACTGGGTCAGGTCAAGTGTTTGGAGGTTCCCAATGTCTTTGTTAATGAGTTCCATGATGATGCACTCCATAGCCTTGCAGACCAAGTTAGTCAGGCTTATGGGGCAATAGTTACCAGGGTCAGTTGTGGCCCCTCCTTTGTGGAGAGGAATAACCATTGCTATGCACCATTCTATGGGCACACAGCCTGTGGAGAGGTTGAGGTTGAACAGCGTGTTTAGGTGGGGTTAGTTCATTCTGTAGTTCATGCAAGACGCAGCCTGGGACACCATCTGGTCCCATTGACGCTGTGTTATTGGCTTTTGAAAGGGCTGTTTTCACCTGTGTATCTGAGATTTTTGGGACACTACACTTTTCTGATATTGTGGGCCCTTTTGGAGGTAAGAGGGGGGTGAAGTTTGCACTGAATCTATCTGCCAGGATGTTGGCAATATCAGTAGGTTCAGTATATTTTGTGCTATTTTGCACTAGTTCAGTGCATATCTGCGAGTTGCCACTTAGATTCTTAACATAGCTAAAGAAGGCTTTGTGGTTATCTTTTGAATCCTTGGTTATTTTTCTTTCAAAGTTAGCCTTGGATGACTTCATGAGGGACCTTAGTTTCTTACTGATACTGATCAGGGATGTCTTTCCTTCTTGGAATTTGCTTTTTTTCTGAACTAGTTTCCTCCTTCTATTGTATAGCCTGTTCATTGCAGGGGTCCACCAAACTGGTTTCCTTCTCTTAGAGGAGTGAGTCTTGGTTTTGCTAGGGGTGGCACGATCCATGCATCCTTGTAGGTGCTCATAGAGTGCATTTGTAATCTTGGGCAGCGTTATCCTTTAGCGTGGGGGCTGGGAAACTTACCACCTCTATCTTAAGTAAGGTGAAGTTTTCTTTAGAAAAGTTTTTTTACTGTGGTTTCCTTAGTTGGGGGTGGTGGTGGGGTGTGGACATCCAGAGTGATTAGTTTATGGTCTGATCTAACCAGTGAAGGGTTGACCTCCGGTGTGGAACACCTGTTGCCCATGTTGGTGATGACCAAGTTCAATATGTTTTCACCTCTGGTAGGGGAGTTTACCAGCTGATCCAGGGCATTTGAATTGATGAATTCCAGGAAGCGCTGGGCCTGGGAATTTGTACTCTAGTAGTTTTCCCAGTGAATGTTAGGGTAATTGAAATTGCCCAATATCAGGGTATTCGGTATGACCTTCATGTTTTCTAGTGTCTCCAGAAAGGTGAAGTGGTGGTCCTGGGTCATGCAGGGTGATCTGTAGCAGGCCACAATTTACACTGCAAATTTGCCCGATGTTATTTGTACATGGATGATCTCAGAGGTATCATGCTGCGCCACTAACCTGGAGGTGTAGGTATCCTTGATGAATATGGATACACCCCCTCCTTTTGTGTTTCGGTCCATGTTCTGTGGCCGAAACGTGCAGTATGAGTTGTAGCCCGGTAGTGCTGGGGTGCTCTCTGGAGTCTTGAACCAGGTTTCAGTTACTGCACAGATGTCGACATTTGTCCATACTGAGGAATGCTTCCGGCGTGTGCATTTTGACATTTAAACTCCTGGCGTTGAGTATCATAACCCTAATTTTTTAATTGTGCTGCTTATGGAGGTGGGTTTGACTTTTGAGCCTTGCCTAAAAAAAGCCACTATGGGGGCAGCAAGAGCCTTGGCCAGTATTCAAAAGCCTAGGGGTGACAGGTGCAAACCGTGTCTTGCGAAGCAACGCGGCTTGTCAAGCATGTCGTCCCAGCTGACAGACACTGGATCCCCTTTGAATGACACCAGAAGCTTAGCCAATTGTTGAAATTGATATTTTTTTCTTTATACTGAGGTATCATTCTTGGTGAGGGCAGGATGCTACTCAGGGTAGGGGTCATACCAGCCTGGGCAGCATGATCAGAGAGCTCTTCCATGCCTCTTTTCATGTAGTCCAGGGAGGTATGTCTCAGGTCATTCACACCAACATAAACAATGACAGTCATATTTGTACTTGTTCTGGAGTGACCTGAGTGCTTGTGTTATGTGGCGGATTCTGGCTATCGACAGGCAGCTAACAGTAACCTTCTGCTTGTCCAGCCTAGTGAGTGGGACGTCAGTGTGCCTGACTATAGAATAACCTATTACTAGTGTGTCAGGTATGTTATTTCACTTTAAGTGTTGTTTGGTTTGTGACAGGAAGTGCAAGTTGTTTGGGTGTCTGCTTTGGAGGTCTCTGATGCTTTTGCAGGTTTTTATTTAGAGCCTCAGAGTATGATTTTGCGTATTTATGTGTATTTTTTGCCAGTGCTGTTTTAGTAGGTCTGTGTGCAGCTGGAGGTATGGTGCAAGTGTTAACCTTCTCCTCTTGACTGTCTGTTCCAGTCTTGGGTGGAGACAGCTTAGCTTCCAATTTGGCTGTATAATTGCATCTCTTGCATATGTTAGTGTTTTGTGGTAGGAGGAGAGGGTTGTCTGTGTACATGAGGCAGTTATAACATTGCCTCAGGATACCCAGATTCACCAGCTGGACTGGAGAGTGCACCTGAAGTTGCCCTTTGGTCATGCCTGAATGGTAGGGTGAGCTGTTTAGGCACTTGGTTGGTGAGGGGTGAATAAAGAGCCTTGCCCTGCTGAGTGTCAGGGTATATTAGTGCTTGCTATTAGGTCTGAGCAAGTGCTGGGTTGTAAGATGCTTTTTGAGTGCTTAGGTTCATAGGTTCATACTAGGCTATCTGCCCAAGGGCATTTATAAGCCTAGCCCAGAGTTTTGTGGCTTTCGCCACCCCTTTAGTTTGAAGGATACTATGCCCATTATTTTGCTGTGCCTCTGTCAAGCAGTGACACTGAGGTAATCCCTGGGGTAAACCTGCAATCTCCCATCCACTGGTCAAGATTTCTCTTGAACAAGGCCAGCAAGGTGCTCTGCCTCACGTGTACCGGGATTTTGTTCCACAGCATTCGGAGTCTCTGGGTGATGATTCTGTCCCTCCAGCACATCCTATTAATAACCATGTTAAGGTTTAAGTCTCTTGCCCTTGTAGTTTTGATGGATTTAGATTTTTTGAGGTGAAGCATGTTCATCAATTCCGGGTTGGACATGGCCTTGTATGTCAGGCACAGGTCACCTCTGAGCAGACGGTAAGCGACTGAATAGAGCTGGAGTTCCTTCAGTCGGGCAGCATAAGACATATTTTTGAGACCCTTTATCCTTTTGGTGAGGAACTTTTGGGGCCTTTCCAATTGCTGCAGGTGTCGGGTCAGATACATTCCTAATGGGGCATTGTACTCAATCATTGGTCTGATGAGTGATGAGTACAGGGGAGTGATGACCTCCCTTGATCTAGATGTGAATCCCTTCATGATCAGGTGGGCAATGTAGAAGGTCTTCCTAACTACTTTGGCAGCGTGAGTGTCAAGCGAAGGTTACTGTCAACCTGGGTCCCCAGATCCCTGATAACCTCTTCTGTGCTTAGTGGATTGCCACCTATATGGTAGCTAGGGGTAACCTTGTTTTTCCCGAAGGGTATGACTATGCATTTTTTGGCGTTTAACTTTAGGCCATGGCTCTGGCACCAGTTATCCGTTTCTATAAGACCCTTCTGAAGGATATCTGTGTCAGATGTGTTCTCGACTATGGCGCCCAGTTTGCAGTCATCTGAATAAGCACTAGGTTGAGAGTTAGACTAGTTTCAAGAGAAAAATTGAAGAGGAGACTTAGTGGAGCTGGGAATAATTTAAAAGTAGCTAACCAGCACTGCCCGGTGCGCAAAACCGTGCAAACTTGTTTTTTATAGTAGGGAAATGAAAGAGAGAAAAATTAGCCCAAAAGGGCCAATAAACTACTAACTTCTGGGCTGGAACCACTCCTCCAGGGACAGATAGGTTGCTCAAAGTTCCCCTCTCTCACAGGTGAGCAGAGAAACCTCCTTCTATCCAAGTAAGGTATGGGCAACTCAGAAACTAGTATCACAGCCCTGAATTCAGCACTAGCCTGAAAACTTGACTATACTAGCTTAGAAAGGTGGGAAACATGGAATCTTTTTGTTTTTTGTTTTGTTTTGAAAAGATAAGGCAAAAACAGTGAAAAAATACACTTAAAACAGCATTAATTGACTACAACTGATCAGAAAAGGCTATTGCACTTTAGTGTGTAGCCTACAACAGTTAAATTATTTAAACAAAAAAACAACTTTTTAAAAGTGCAGGCAGTCAAATAAGTACAATATGTGAAAAAAACAAGCTTTTAAATCACAATAACCGCTGGATAATCTGCGTTTAGGCAGAAAACAGTTAAGTACAGCAAGAAAGTACAGAAAACTGATACTTAATCACTCCAAAGTCTCTCTCCTAAGCTAGAAGGCTTGTATCAGTTTAAGGCTTTCTAGTGCTTCCCAGTAGGTTAGTTACAGGAAAGATGGGAAACAAGCACAGATGTGGTCCTTTAAACCAGAAAGTTGAAAGAGACTAAAACTGTCCAAATGGTCAATAAACTACAAGTTCTGGGCCAAAACCCTCTCCTCTCGTAGTAGACCGGCTACCTAGTGCTTACCACTTCCACCGATAAGCTAGAAGGCTTTCTTCCAACACAGAAAGGCTTGTGGGACTCAGAAGCTTACCAACAATCCTGGATACAGTAACTCTGTATCTGGACTAGGTTAATTACAGGAAAGGTGGGAAACAAGTGCACATGCGGCTTTTAAACCAGAACGTTGAAAGAGATGGAAAACAAACTGACCAAATGGCCAATAGCTTCAATTTCTAGGCCAGGAACCACTCCTCTTGTGGTAGATAGGCTACTTAATGCTTACCACCACTCCCACTGATAAGCTAAAAGGCTTCTTTCCAACAAAGAAAGGCTTGGGGGGGCTCAGAAGCTTACAAAGAGTCCTGGATACAACAAATCTGTACCTGGATTAGACTAGTTACAGGTAGTTTAGACCAGTTTACAGGCATTGCTGTATTCTGGGCTGTGGTGTAGTTCCTGTGTTGTCCATTACCTTACTTGGATAGAAGGAAGTTTCTTTGCTCACCAGTGGGAGTGGGGAGCATTGAGCAGCCTATCTGTCCTTGGGGGAAGTGACCTCAGCACAAGAAGCTGTAGTAATTGGTTGTTTGGGACCATTTCTAGCTCTTTTGTAGTTCACTGTTTAAAATCCGCCTCTGGGCGTTTTTTCCTGGCTATACTGCTCAGACAAGCTCCACGTGGGTTTACAGAGTGGTCCTAGCAGCAGGGAACTCAGAAAAGCGACTACCTTCTGGATTTAAGTATCTTTGCTTTTTTCACTTGAAATAACTTCTGTAGCTTACCTTGAACTAGCCTGAACTGTTTTTAACTGATTGCTGCATTATTTTAAAATCTGCACTTAAAGTTACATTTTAGTCAAATTTGATCGAAAGTTTGCTTGTTTGTTTGTTTAATTTAACTGTGGAGGCTGCCCACTAAAGTGTGCTAGCCTGTGTAACTAATTTATCACTGTTTCTGCATTTTCTGTGTGTTTCTACCAAAAACAAAAATAATCCTTGTTTTCCCGCCTTCCTCAACTAGTTTAGACCAGTTTACAGGCACTGCTGTATTCTGGGCTGTGGTGTAGTTCCTGTGTTGTCCATTACCTTACTTGGATAGAAGGAAGTTTCTTTGCTCACCAGTGGGAGTGGGGAGCCTTGTGCAGCCTACCTGTCCTTGGGGGAAGTGACCTCAGCACAAGAAGCTGTAGTAATTGGTTGTTTGGGACCATTTCTAGCTCTTTTGTAGTTCACTGTTTAAAATCCGCGTTTGCGGCTTTGTGATTGTCATAGCAGAGCCGGTTAAACTTTTTCTGGGTCTGCCAAGTCTGCTCTTCAAATTTTCCCTTAAGGAAGTTCTACTCTTAGTATAACCAGACTACTCACTGTATTATAAGCCTAGCACTTGTTATCAATACTTCTCTACTAAGTAAGCACTCTTGTACTAAGTAAAACACTACATCTACTTACCACCCCTGTGAATATCCACTTCCCTTAAAGGTATACCACTCCCTTATACTGTTCTAGCATGTCGAGTGGTAGATTACTGGCATCGTCTCCAGTTCAGCTGGTCAACCTGGGTATCTTGAGACAATGCTACAATTGTCTCATGTACACAGACAACCCTCTCCTCCTCCCAACAAACACAAATACATGTGAGAGATGCAACTATATAGCCAAACTGGAGGCTGAACTCTCTCAACTCAGGGCTGGCATGACCAGACAGGAGATGATGGCAGCCACACACACAACAATCCCAAGTCCCACATAGACCTACCACAACTGCAAACCAAACACATAAAAACACAAAGACATACTCGGAGGCTCTAATAAAAAACTTACCAAAACAACAGAGGCTCCCAAAGCAGACATCCAAAAATCCACCACCTCAAAACAAAACACATGCAACACATACTTCAATAAATCAGTGCGTCGACCAATCGCAGCCCTTAAGGCCAAACACCTTGCCTGATACACTAGTAATAGGTGACTCCATAGTCGGACACACTGATGTCCCACTGACCAGGCTGAACAAGGAGAAGGTGACTGTGAGCTGTCTATCGGGAGCTAGGATCCACCACATAACACATGCACTCAGGTCACTCCAAAGCAAGTATAAATATGACTCCATCATTGTCCATGCTGGTGTGAATGACCTGAGACGTACCTCCCTGGACTACATGAAAAGAGACATAGAGGAGCTCTCCGATTATGTAGCCCAGGCTGGTATGACCCTGACCCTGAGCAGCATCTTGCCCTCACCAAGAATGATACCACAATACAAAGACAAGATGATCAGCTTTAACAATTGGCTCAAGTACTGGTGTCATTCTAAGGGGATCCAATGTCTGTCTGCCTGGGATGATATGTTGGACAAGCCACGCTGCTTCGCAAGGGATGGCTTACACCTGTCACCACTGGGCTTCCGGATATTGGCTAAGGCTCTTGCCACCCCCATAGTGCCTTTTTTAGGCAAGGCTCAAAAGACAAACCCACCTCCTTAAAAACAAAATGGAAAAACTAAGGGTAATGCTGCTCAACGCCAGAAGTCTAAATCTCAAGATGCAGGCACTTGATGCACTCCTCAGCATGGAGAACATAGACGTCTGTACAGTAACTGAAACCTGGTTCAAGGCTCCTGAGAGCACCCCAGCGCTACCAGGCTATACCTTGTATCATGCTTTTCAGCCCCAAAACCCGGGTCGAACCTCAAAGGGAGGGGGAGTGCCATATTTATAAAGGACACCCACACCTCCAGGTTAGTAGCAACACATGAAGCATCAGAGACCATACAGGTGCAACTAACCATAGGCAAAACTGCTATACAACTGGTAGCATGTTACAGACCACCCTCCCAATCTCAAGAACCCCACTCAGCCTTCCTGAAGACATTGGAGGATATGAATGTATCACAAAATACCATCATACTGGGAGACTTCAACTACCCAAACATAGATTGGGTACATTATTCTAGCCCTAATACCCTAGCCCAAAGGTTCCTTGAATTCATAAATTCAAATGCACTGGAACAACTAGTCACCTCTCCCACTAGGGGAGATAATATACTAGACCTGATCATCACAAACATGGGGACAAAATGCTCCACACCGGAAGTATACCCCTCACTAGTGAGATCTGACCACAAACTAATCACCCTGGATATACATTATCCCACCTCCACCCCCAGCACAAAAGACCACAGTGAAAAACTTCTCAAAAGCAGACTTCACTCTTCTTAAGACTGAGATGGTATCCATTAAGCCCACTGGGCCAGTGGATACCACATCCCACAATGCCGAATCCTTCACAAATGCTTTCTATGGACATCTCCAAGAATGCATGGATCATGCAATCCCAAACAAATCCAAGTCCCTCTCCACCAAATGTAAGCGTCCTGTCTGGTGGACCTCAGCCATAAACAAATTGTATAACAAATGAAGGAAGCTACTGCACGTCAGAGTGAAATCCCATGAAGGGAAGACATCTCTGATCAACATTAGCAGAAAACTACGTTCTCTCATAAAAACATCCAAGGCAAACTTTGAGAGAAAAATCGCTAAGGACACTAAAGATAACCACAAAGCCTTCTTCAGCTATGTTAGAAACCTGGCGGAAACCCTCAGATATGCTCAGAGTTGGTTCACAACAACAAAAAATACACTGAACCCACAGATATTGCTAACATTCTGGCTGACAGGTTCAGTGCAAATTTCTCCCCTCCTTCACCCCCAAAAGAAGAAATACTTATCCCAGCTGAATGTAATCTCCCTGTCATCTCAGATGTCCAAGTGAGAACCGCCCTAAACAAAGCAAAAAACACAGCATCAATGGGACCTGACGGTATCCCGGGGTGTGTGTTACGTGACGGTATCCCGGGGTGTGTGTTACGTGAACTCCAAGAGGAGCTAAACCCACACATAAAAATGCTATTTAACCTTAGCCTTACTTCGGGATATGTACCTGAACACTGGCGTACAGCAACAGTGGTCCCACTCCACAAGGGGGGTGCCTCTACAGACCCTGGAAACTACTGCCCCATAAGCTTAACTAGCCTGGTCTGCAAAGCTATGGAAAGAATCATTATGGAACTCATAAACAGAGACATAGGGGACCTATAGACACTTGACCCCACCCAGTTCGGCTTTGTAAAGGGCAGATCCTGCCTTTTAAACCTGGTTGACTTTTTCGAAACAGTCACTAGAGCCATTGATGAGGGCAAAGCAATCCATACAGCATACCTGGACTTGGCTAAGGCCTTCGACACAATACCCCACTCAGGCATCATAGATAAGCTAAACAGCTTAAAAGTAAACCCTTATGTCACTAGATGGGTTGCAAACTGGCTAAAGGACAGAACCCATAAAGTTAAAATCACTGGAGCAATGTCAGACTCAAAGCCAGTCATAAGTGGTGTCCCACAGGGATCTGTCCTGGGACCCCTCTTGTTCGGCACTTATTTCTCAGATGTTAAAGCAAACATGGGAGGGCTGTGGCTGACAAAGTTCGCAGATGACTGCAAACTAGGCGCCATAGTCGATACACCAGCAGACACACACATCCTACAAAAAGGCCTCACTGAAACGGACAACTGGTGCCGTAGTCACAGCCTTAAACTAAATGCCAAAAAATGTATAGTCATCCCTTTTGGAAAAAACAAAGTACCCACAAATTATCACATAGACAGCAACCCACTGAGTACGGAAAAAGTAATCAGAGACCTAGGGACCCAAGTAGACAGTGACCTCTCATTTGACACCCACGTTGCCAAAGTGGTTAAAAAAACATTTTACCTTGCACACCTCATCATGAAGGGATTCACATCCAGATCCAAGGATGTCATTGTACCCCTATATTCCTCCCTCATCAGACCCATGATTGAGTACAATGCCCCATTTGGTATGTACCTCACCCGGCATTTGCAACAGCTGGAGAGACCACAAAAGTACATCACCAAAAGGATCAAGGGTCTCCAACGTATGTCTTATTCTGCAAGACTAAAGAAACTTCAGCTCTATTCAGTAGCATACCGCTTGCTCAGAGGTGATCTCTGCCTGACGTACAAGGCCATGTCCAATCAGGATCTGATGGACATGCTCCACCTCAAAAAATCCAAATCCATCAGGACCACGAGAGCTAAAGACTTAAACCTCGGCACAAGTATGAATAGGACATGCTGGAGGGATAGATTAATAACCCTGAGGCTTCCCATGCTTTGGAACAGGATCCCAGTTCATATTAGGCAGAGCCCCTCACTGACTCTCTTCAAGAGAAATCTTGATGAGTGGATGGGAGATCGTAAGTTTACCCCAGGGGTCACATCTGTGTCACTGCTAGACAGGGGCACAGTAAACTAATTCTATTATATAACGGGACCTTCATTGTGTCACTACTAGACAGAGGCACAGTATTCTAGATTTATTCTGTACATTTTTGTACCATTTCATGGGGTGGCAAAAGCCACATCACTATGGCTAGGCTTACAAATGCCCCAGGGCAGATAGCCTAGTACTATACTATGAAACTATGGAACAAGTACAAACATAGGCTTTTAAGCCAGCAAGTTGAAAGAGATGGAAAACTGCCCAAATGGACAAATAAACTACAATTTCTGGCCAAAACTCACTCTTCCCATTGAGGATAGGCTACCTAGTGCTTACCACTCTCACTGATAAGCTAGAAGGCTTCCCTCCAACACAGAAAGACTTGGGGGACTCAGAAGCTTACTAACAATCCTGGATACAGCAACTCGGTAACCGGACTAGGCTAGTTATAGGAAAGGCGGGAAACAGGCACAAGTGCAGCTTTCAAACCAGAAAGTTGAAAGAGATGGAAAAAACTGCTCAAACAGCCAATACCTACAATTTCTGGGCCAGGGACCACTCCTCTTGTGGTAGACAGGCTACCTGATGCTTACCATTCCCACTGATAAGCTAGAGGTCTTCCCTCCAACACGGAAAGGCTTGGGGGGCTCAGAAGCTTACAAAGAGTCCTGGATACAGCAAATCTGTACCTGGACTAGACTAGTAACAGGAAAGGCAGGAAATGAGCGCAAACACAGGCTTTTAAATCAGAAGGTTGAAAGAGATGGAAAAGCTTCCCAAACGGCCAATAAACTATAATTTCTGGGCCAGAAACTACTCCTCCTGTGACAGATAGGTTACCTAGTGCTAGTGCTTACCACTCCCACTGATAAGCTAGAAGGCTTCTCTCCAACACAGAAGGGCTTGGGGGGGGGGGGGCTCAGATGCTTACCAACAGTCCTGGATACAGCAAATCTGTACATGGACTACACTAGTTATAGGAAAGGCAGGGACCAAACACAAAACGGGCTTTTTAACTAGAAAGTAGAAAGAGATGGAAAAACTGCCCAAACAGCCAATGAACTACAATTGCAGGTCCAAAACCCACTCTTCCCGTGGTAGATAGGCTACCTAGTGCTTACCACTCCCACTGATAAGCTAGAAGGCTTCCCTCCAACACAGAAAGGTTTGGGGGGCTCAGAAGCTTACCAACAGTCCTGAATACACAGCAAGTCTTTATCTGGACTTGACTGGTTACAGGAAAGGCAGGAAACAAGCTTAGAATTTTTTTTTTGTTACAGAAAAGCAGCTAAAACAGCAGTAAATACAATTCAAATTGTAGTGCAGGCCAGCACACCAGAGTGTGTAGCAACAATACGGCAAATACAGTTCAAATAAATGCAATTAAATTAACAAATGACTAAAAAACAAGTGCAGAAGGCAGTAAATTAGAAGGCTACTAACAAGCAATAATAAGTGCAGAGTAAGAGTGACTGGACAGATAACAGCACGCAGAAGAGCAACTAAGACAGATACAGTAAGAGCAGCTGAATAAAAAAAAATATATATATATCATACATAAAAATTTTTTTTTTTTTTTTTTTTTTTTGAGGGAGGGAACAGAGCAGGATTAAGAGGCCACAGGGGTTGTCCATCCCAAATGCTCTCCTTGTACACAGTAGGAGAGCCTGAAATCAGAATAGGATCTCACTGCACTAAGTTGAGTGAGCAAATGAGATGTGCCCAGAAGGAGCATCCAAATACAAATCTACAAGAGGGGCGGGCAATTTCAAAGCCACCAACATTAACACCAAAACAAGAACACGGAGGGTGGGTGGGGAACTAACTGTAAGGAGACCGCCACAACTTCAGTTGAGTTAATATTCAGTGAAAAATACAAATAAATAAATTGAATACAGTACTATATGCTAAAGAGCAGATAAAAGTGTACTTAATTTCACTTGTACGTCCAGCTGATTTCAGGTAGATGTTAGCCGGCCAAAGCTCTGATATTAAGCAGAGATAACTCAAAATGTTACTCAATGAAAGTGAATATTCCTACATATACACACCAAATATAAGATCACACAAACTCAAAGAGAAGATAAACAGCATAAGGAAACCCTAGCACTTTCTTTCTCTTCCCCATATCTAGCTGCCATGACAGAACACTGGAAATCTTTTAGGTCTGACCTCCTGAGTGCAGATCACCAGTCTGGTGACTGGTGACCAACAGTGGGGTTCCTTCTGTTAAACATTTTCTGCATCCTACACTGCTAGTCTTTCAGCTTAGTTGCAAAGACTCCTAAATAATTAAACTTTCTCAACAGCAAATTTATATGGATCCATTCATGGCATCAATAATCACTAAATAAAAATGAGAATTTCTTGAGGAATAGAAAGTACAGCCCCATTATGGAAAGGCACTCCACTATCTCTCAGTCTGATTAATTTCCATATGATCCACTTACCAGCCTAGCATGACACTGCTGTCTTTAATTATTTCAGCTGGTTTGCTCTTCAGGAAAGCCAAGAGACCACCTAGGTCATTAGATTTTTCTTACCTCTCAAACAGAAGCATCTGCATTTTCAAATCTAATAAGCTTTTATCTTATTAAACTTGACAAGTACAGCAAACTGGCACTGTCCCCATCTATTTACATTTAATTATTCACCTTCTACATTACTTAACTCATCCAGACTCAGGCATAACCACTCACAGTTCCCCGCACTGAGACCACCATATCCAACATGTCATACCTTACATTACCTAAAATGTTCTTGCCCATCCCTCCTCAGCTGTATTAGACAGTAAATTAACTAACTTCTCAGTCTCTCCATACAATACTCTATAAAATGCACCCATTTCCATTGCAATAGTTTTGTCACAATATTTTTCAACCATAGTAGTCACAATGACCAATTTCCCATGTCCAGCCACACAATATACATTTACAAACATGATAAATAACATTCCAAATTTTAGATGACCTGCAATTTGGTTACAGAAATAGAATGTGCACATTAAAAGTTCCCTCTATAGTGATTATACATCATACAATATAATAACCAGTTTACAGCATTTTACCCTATTCATGCATTTGTTTTATGAACACTTTTCTGATGCAAAGTAACTGCTTCACCAACTTATTTTTTTCATATAGAACTTTTATTGATTTTCAATACAAATACTTACACAAAACAATTGCAGAAAAAGAATGACATTCAGATACAAGATAACAGATGAATACAATATATACAAAAGTGCTGCATGGGGATATACCCCTGAGTTGCCAAAAGTGACAGACACAAATGCAAGCAGGTCAAAATTATAACTGAGCTCAAAGTATTATCATTTATATAACATCTAAGGAAGGGAAAAGAGTAAGGGAAATTAGTCGAAAAACTGAGCCACACAACAGATGGGCAGTGGAAAAGGAGAGGAGAGAAGTCGAGGAAAACAAATATGGTAGGGTCCTTTAAGTTTGAACCCTCCCAGTTAAATAGGATGCTAATTATCAGATAGTAGTTTAAATAAGGTATTCCAGAACTTCTGAAAATAAATGCATTTCTGGGGAGTTAACAGTTTTTGCAAAGTAATATATTTGATTGCCATGTTCCTGAAACCGTTCCATGAAAACTACAATCCAACCAAGTTTTGGTGACGCAGAGTTTGACAAGAAGACAGAGGGTGATTAAAATGTGATATTTTAATTTTGAGATACTAATGTCTGTGATATATAACACTGCCATTTCTCAAGAAAGGGTTGATTTGTGATGACCCATTTTGTCAAGTCTCACCTTAAGAGAACACCAAATACTGTGGGAGTATCTACAAAACCAAATTATATGTAGGATGTCCACCTGGGGGTAAGAACAGCATGGGCATGCAGTTGAGACATTCGGATTAAATTTATTTAGGTGGACAGGTGTGACATATAGGTTATTGGTAATCATAGATTATGTATAAATAAGTTTTTTTAAAAGGGGAGAAAGAAAGAGTAGATTTAATGGCAGAAACTTTCTGTTCCTTAGAAATATTCAGACCATGTTGATTCCAGTAGTTCGCGAATAGAAAATACTAATCACTTTATAGGCAAGGGATACAATGCTCTTATTGCTGATTAAAATTTCCATTAATTTAGAGACCTGATTGAGAGCTGGACCATCTACATTGAAATCAAAAGGGAGAGTGGCAATAAGTTCCCTTATTTGTCGCAGAATTATAGTGTATTTTTTAGAAAAGTTTAGAACTTTCTGTAGATTTGTGAGTGATGAATCTCTATGTTTATGGATATCCCATAATGTGTATTCTTTGATTAGCGGGTAGTCATTCAGGTTAATCATGTTCCTATTCAGCTGGAGATGAGAGTTTAGATGTACAGGCTGGAGTAACATAAGGGCTTTCTCCAGATTCGGGGATTTAAATAGTCCGTGAAAAGATTTGATTTTTTTCCTTTAAGATATGATGCAGCTTTAATTTTTTTTAAGGACTATTGGGTCAATGAAGAGAAGAGCTTTGGGGTTAAAGTTGTTTTTTAAGGAGTGATTAAACCACATTTTAATCCAAAGGGGGTCCTTATTTGATTGCTAGGCCTGATGTTAGCAATTTTAGTCTGCTAGTGTGTAAAACTCTATAATACAGTTGTAGGTCTGGCAAACCAAGACCTCCTCTATCTTTTGGGAAGGTAAGTCTTTGATAAGACATCCTTACTGACTTTAGTTAGATACCAGATGAACTTCGCAAAAGCTTTGTGAATTTTAGAGAAAATTATTTTGGGGATGAAGGATAGAGATGCATGAAAGTGATAGAGAATTTTAGGGAGAATGTTCATCTTAATAATGGAGGTTTTGGATAGCAAAGGAAGTTTCATCTGTTGCCATCTAGACATGTCTTGGGATAGTGTTGTCCATAATTTTGTTAGGTTGGAGTGTAATACAGAAGGTGAAGAGTGGTCATAGCAAACCCCTAAATATTTAAAGGAGTATACCATATGAAAGGGAGTCTGGAAAGAGGTATCCTCTATGAGCTACAGGGTTAATTGGGAAAATACAGGATTTGTCTTGATTAACTTTATAATCCCTTATATGTTCAAATGCATTCAATGTGGTGATTATTTTTTTGGTTTCTGATAGGGGATGTTCAAAATAAAGATTCAGGTCATCCGCAAATGCAGTCAGACTAATTTTTCAATCTAGAATTTTGGGGATTGAGTGGCGTGTTTTTTGTAATAGTGATAAGAAAAATAGTTCTAGGTATAAATTAAAGAGAAGGGGAGAAAGGGGACACCCTTGCCTGGTTCCATTTGAGATTTTTATCGGTTGTGACAATTTTTTATTGATAAACAAGCATGTATAAGAGCTGTTATATAAAGATTTGATAATATTAATGAACTCAATGGGTATATCATAGTGGGATAGCACTGACAACAGAAAGTTCCAATTAACCCTATCAAATGCTTTAGATGCATCCAGAATCATGGCATATCTAGGATTTATGTCTTTTTTGGTAATATTGAGCATGGTTTCCATTGATAAAGTGTAATCCTGGGTGTGTCAATTGGACATGAAACCTGCTTGTTCTTCAGAGATAAGGAAGGGGATTACCTTTTTAAGCCTTTCAGCTAAAACGGATGATAAAATTTTTATATCAATATTCATTAACACGATTGGACCGTAATTGTTAGGATTCGCTTTGTCTAAGTTATTTTTGGGGATTAGGATGGTCTTAGAGTGATCGGTATAGAGGTCCAAAATTCCACTAATAGATACACTATTAAATAGCTTGAGTAAAATGGGAGCTAGGGCATCTTTAAAGGTTTTATAGAAGTCAGGGGAATATCCATCTGGGCCTGGAGCTTTCCCTGACTTGAGATTTCCAATGTTTTTTACCATTTCTATTTGACTCAATGGGGCAGATAGAACTCCTTTCTGTTCTTCGTTTAGCTTTGGTAATGTGATGTTGTTAAGATAGTCATTTATTTATGAAGTTGGGGGTTTGGTGTTCATAGCTAGCATATATTCCAGAGTACATTTGGTAAAATAAGTTTATAATTTGGGCGTCCGATTTGTAAAGTTTACCTTGGTATTTAATCAGAGCTATCCTGGGTGAGGTCTGTTTGTTATCAATTAGTCTAGCTAGTGCCTTAGAGGGAGTTTGTATCCATTCAGAATATTTAGTAATAAACCTTAGTTCTTGCAGGGAGTAATTAGATTGATGGAGATAGAATAATTCCCTTTGTTTACCTATCATCTCATTTTCTATTAGAGAAGAATGATTTGATTGAAGTTTCTCATCTAGTTCTCCGATTTTGGCCTAGAGACAGATTAAGGTATGAGGATTTTTGAATAAATAATCCTCTAAGTGTAGCTTTACACGCTGCCCATTGGATGTCATATGGGATATTTGAGTTCCAAGGATCATTGGTAAAGTCCAATAGGGCTTGGGCTACCTTGGTCTTTTGCTGTGGGGTTAAGTAAAATATTGTTATTAAGAGACCAATTACAGCTGTTATGTTGAAGCGAGCTTTGAGTAAGGTTTATCAATAGGGTGATTTTAGAGTGATCCGAAAAAACCTTGGCTGACCTATACATTTTAATTGCCAATTTGTTAGTACTTCTGATATTAGAAAGCAATGTATGCATGACCATGAGTTATGGCACCTGGAGAAGTATGTGTAATTATTGTTGATTTGAGAGTCGTCACCAAAGGATATAGGGTCAACTAGTCCAAAATCCAAGATAAGATCCAACAAGGCAAGGGAGGCTTGTGAGTTGTATAGATTGGTTTTGTTAGAGCGGTCAATACTAGGGTCAATTACTGCATTCCAATCTCCCCCCAGGATGAAATGGTGATTTGGGAAATTTAATAGAATATTGTAAATTTTTATTATAAATTGCTGTTGACCTGAGCATGGACCATACAGGTTTAGGAACACTAATGGTTTGGGTCAGCAGTCGGATTAGGCACATGAAGTAGCACCATCTCCCCCTCCTGGTCTGTACCTTTGTCAATCATACTGGGTTTAAATAAAGTTTTAATAATAATTGCCAGCCCTTTCGAATTAGCTATCAATTTCCTTTTCTTCTCATTTATCCAGTCATCGTCTACCAAATGTCATTCTTGAATAAAGCAGATAGCTTCTGATTTTAAAAGAAGATGCATTAGAAGACTTATTTTATTTTTTTCCTGAAGCCCTCAAACATTCCAGGAAATTAATTTCCACTCTTTATGCATATTTAAGCGAGGTTCTATTTAACCTGATAATACATAAATGATAGGTAATGAGGGGGATAACAGACATGTGGCTCACAAATTATATTAAAATTAAGTAAGCATGTAGAATCAAACAAAAAAGCAGCACTAAACTCTCTCAAAATTACCCTTGTGCCTACCCACTTATCCCCTGATTTTGAGAGAGAAAAAAGGGAAGAAAAAGAAGTTAAGTATGTCCTTAGAAATGTTAGGGAGTTAACATAAAAATAACCATATTTACATACTATTCTCGGCTTGGCTTGGGAGGGCCTTCTTTGTGGAGTCTGCATGTCCTCCCCGCGGTTGGGTAGCGTTCAAAAGACATGCGTGCCTTCGCTGAAGGTTGCACGTTGAGCTGGCACCTCGGCATTTCGTAAAAATCTACTGCCAATCATTTGCAGACCAGAGTTTTTCTGTGGCGACCCCTTACAGGGAAAAAGCCAAAAGACATACTATGTACAATAATAATAAGACTATTCCAAAATAACGTCATCAAGAACCCTTCTTAACATATCCACATGACTCTTGACTAGAAGAAAATACCAATACTGAAGGGTAAAGTTTAAGAGAAAAGAATCTAGGTATAGTATTTTGACAACTTGTGTAATATGGTATAATATTGTAAAAATGAGTGTAATCAAATCACAGAAGTACACCATTTAGATACATTTTATACCCTATTAGTTTTTAAATTTACCATTCATTGTATAAAGCACTGAAGACTTGTACAATCCTCCACATAAATACCCACAGTAGGGCGATTCATAGATTGACAACAGACATGTAACCCATACATTTGTTAACCTTGATAGTAGAAGAAAACCTTATAAAGCAGATAGTGCCAGAATTTCTAAGTCATGCGTTGTCATCCAGAGCCTACAATTGGATAGGTCTAAATAATCATATTTCTCTAAAGGCATGGATTTACACCATATCAAAAGCAGTGTAGGTTAAGAACACTATAGGAAGCCGTCCTAAGGGAAGTTATCTTCCAAAAATACATACCAAAGTTTTCATCATCATAAACAACAAACAGTTTGTGTTGAGATCAGTATCACAAAGTTGTACAGGATTCTCAAAGCCAAGGTCCTTGTTAACCAAAAATATATTGCATCAAAAATACAGTAAACCCCTGTAGGAGATTATGTAGTCGCAAACTTCTCGTATGCATAAGAAAGCTTGTCTGCGCTGTAAGCGCTGTCCAGACAGCTTGTCCTTCTAACAGACTACACTAAAGTGTGACACGAGTACCTGTATTTGCATAATTTGCATAGCCCCTTGCACTTTGTATTCATACTGACCAAAATTGACAGTTAACACATCCAAAGTTTCCCCATTAAAGAAGTTAACAATATTCTAATCTAAATGGTGAAACATATGCAAACATTTCTATGTAAATACACTATAGTGAGATGTCGAGCTAAAACGCTTTGAAAGATTGCAGTCTCATTTCTCAACATCACAATATTAAGCTGGAGTCTCTAATTATTTACAAGCTTCAGACCACCAATCAACAACTTCAAAGAGCTCTAGCAAAATACACACATACTGGGATGCATAATAAGTAATAGTCTATTGAGTTTTCACTCAAAAATCCATCTTCTGTAAGTTGCATGAGGGACTGATTTTTGAAGGCCGACCAGATCAGACAAACCTGAATGCATAAGTTCCTATTATAGAGAGCGAAATTTCACCAGATCAATATGAAGATGTATGTGGTTCGTGGCAATACACTAAGCCATTCTTCAACACAACTTTGGTATCCAAGCTAAGCTGGCTACATGACATATCTGCGGACCTCCAATAGAACTAAAATAGAGCTGAGCACTTAAAAGATCTGATATTAAAAAGTTGCACAAAACACAATTTCCCTAAATAATTACACTACTTAGCTGTTACAACAGAGAAATAAACTAGAACACTTAAATGTAGGGAATTTACTTAGTTGTCATATAAGTTGGAGCCTCAATGCACTGTTACTGTAAATAGTGGTTTTGACATTATATATTTCAGGGAGAAACTTTTCCTGATAAATCATTACTAAGCTGATGATTAATGCCATTAAAAAAATGATGTACAATTTATTTGCAGACTTCATATCCTTCAGAAAATATATGGTACTAGCATAATGAGTAAAAGAAATGATTGAAATATTTGGATCAAACCATATCAAGCTCTGAGTAAGCTTACTTTTTTTTTTCTATACCAGGAAATGTAGTTGTATGCGTCGGTGAATATATATGTTAATAGAACTGGTAGATAAATATTTGACTATGTGTTAGATGGAGGTGAACTTGACAGGAACTTACCAGCCACCTCCTGAACACAAAAAAAACAGGTTTACTCTGGGGCATTGAAATCAGCGGCCATCACCATGAATGTCTTGTAAAGCAAAGTGTTGGATTAATACTGGTGCTACAGATGTGAGTTCTAAATTATGAACAGCATAGTACACTAAAGCCACAAAGTGTGATGCTTGTAAGCACTCAGGACAGCATACACAAACCCTTGTTCACACTATGAGCTATGGACCTAAACTTCACATTACTCACCAGTGCACTTCACAAAAATATAGTGATTTGTAGCCACATGTGAAATATGTTCTCATCTGAATCGATGCCGCATAGATTGCTAATTACTTTTGTCTGAAAAGGGCGAACCACTACTTTAAATGGCAAACTGTGTATTAACAAAAAAGAAAAACAGAGCTGATTTTCAGTATGAACTGGTAAATGAACACAGGGAGTCACAGCATCTTTGCTTATTGCGACTTTTAAAGATTATGCTGTTTGCTATTTCAGTAACACACAACTTATGTACTTAAAGGAATGCATGATTATGTACTGTGTAGTATATCCCCAGTTGGACAATAGTGTGAAAAATAATCAATGAAATAGACTTTAAATGAACAGCAACAAAATATTTTTCATGGGGGGGGGGGGTAAACCCTTTGCACCCACAACACTCCCTAAATTCTAAACACCGGGTCAATGTCAATTCTTCGAATTCTTAAAATGTCAAACGTTATATGGTCGAGACTATATGTTCGACATTTCAAGTGTTCAAAGGTTAACTTTTAATCTAGCTGTACGGTGCAGAATGGGAGAATTTCCCTTTTCTGCACTGAACTGTGGTCTCGGAGGTGGTATATTTAAGTAGGGGGGGGGGGGTGCAGGCTGGCTTGCACCCCTGCTCGCACTGTTAGTGTATGTTTTTCTTTTTTCTTTTTTATTGAATATTCAAACTTCCAAATATCACACAGATGGTCTTGACCATATGGTATTCGACATTTTGGAAGTTCGAATATTTGACATAGACCTTAAACACCAATTCCATGCTCACATAATCATGATGAAGGAACCGCTCAAATAAAGCTGGTTTCAGCAAAATCTCACTTGCACTGCTAAAAATCAAAGAAACAGCAGTCAAAATATACTTGTATTCCACTTTAGTGTGCCCTACAACTATGAACTGCAACCTGCTTTCAGGGGAGCTTATTTGCATCTCATGTATCTTCATCATCTCATGTATCTTCATCACCTGCATATCATCGCACAGTAATTCGCATATACTATGGATTACAACATTTTAGCTGTTTACCTTGCAACGGTGCACTGTGTCTTGAGCAACTGTACCATAAAAAAAAAAAAAAAAAAAACACCTGGCCTTAGAGTTTATGCCTTGCATGATTGTCTTCTATAAGACAGTGCTGTATGAAGCTTAAAAAGCGAACCAGTCTTAGGCAAAATAACTACTGAGAAAACCTGAAATTTTTTTTTCTTTTCTTTTTGAACATCATGTTGACGACAAGCAGCAGGGCTTGACGATCATCTCCTAACGGCAATTGGAGACAGGACCGGTGCATCTCAGGCTGGCTGGGCTAGTAGGAAGTTACGGCGAGTGTTATTAGTGTTCCAGCACCTAGTAAAACTGGACGATGTTACAAGAAGTATATGTCCCACTGTGTTCCTTAACTTGGCAACTTCGTTCCTATGGATCTGGATTTAAATGCAAATTCAGGCCAAGATAGATATGAAGATTAGTTTGAATGAGAAGACGCCCTCCAGAAAAAAGGTCAGTTTGGTACCTGAAAGCTTAATACACATTCCGGTTAGCAAAATTTGAAGAAAAGCTTGTTTTCATGCCTCCAGAGACTTTCCAAAACATTTCAGGAAAATAAGATGGGCTTCCTTGGGTGAAGACATGGTGAATTTAGTTTCATTATAGTAAAATGACAAGCTGTTGCAGAAATGCATTTGAAATTTGACATTGCGCTTGATAAGATCTGTGCAGAATGGAGAAAGTTTGCGACGTTTCTCTAAGTTCTTAGGAGAAACTTGAGATTTTGTAAGTGTTCCATGTGAAATGCTTTTGATTTTTTGTAGGCAGAAAGGATGGTTTGCGCATCTTGATAACTTAAGAACTTTACATATATGGATCTTGGCAGTGTAGTGTTTTGATTTCTGTATAGTGCTCAATGTGCCCTCTCAAGTATGCAATCAGTCGGTAAGTCACTTGGCGGTAGTAATGTTTTGAACATTTGTTTAAGAGTAGAAAGTAACTGATTGTGTTCATATTTTTCTGGCAAACCTCTAATGATGAGATTGTTCCATCTGCTTCTTGCCTCTAGATCCAGGATTTTTACTTGCAGTTCAGTTAGGTTTTTGTCTTTGGATAACAGTTCGGATTTTAGATTAGCAATTTCCAACTCATTGGATTTGGATACATCTTCCACAAGGTCCACTCTTGCAGCTATTTGACTAATTGTACTACCAAAGGTGTTCAGTTGTTCTGAGAATCCTTGAACAGCAGTTTGTAACGGTAAAAGGGCACTTTTCAGGTCTTCCATGTGTATGGTGCATTCAGCCTTTTGTTTGGGAGTGTCTTTTATCTGTTCTTGTTGTATCTTAATAGCTTTCTGTCTTTTTGTTGTAACGTCTTTTTCAGGAGATGCAATAGCTGACAGTTTTGTTTTAGATGTTTGAGTATCCATTCCGTCTACTTCCTTAGGCATTTTAGTATTTTGATCTTACTTAGTTTTTCCTCGTGCAGTCGCTGTCTGTTGCTAAGGTGCTGAAGCCTCCAGGCCTCTAATCTCCATGTGGAAATGTGTTTTGCTGGCTGGCAGAGGATAAATTATATGCTTGAATGATGTATTTGTGGATTTTACCAATCAGATAAATTCAGTGGCTGTGCATACACTGCTCTTCTGTAGAAGGTTTTTGCAGTCTAGATTTCTGGCTATTGTAGAGTTTGACTGAATTTGTAACCAAGCCTTGTGGAGAGGGTGCTACTCAGATGACCACCATCTTGGAATCACCTGCTTCACCAACTTAAAATTTCCATTAGTACATGATACTGCAAGCAAGAGAACAAAGAAAAGTATTTCATCTAATCACAACTGCTAGCAATTCAACATAACTTTATATAAGCTGTTCTAATTTATGTATAATAAACAATTTGTCTTGATACCATGTCACAGGGCTGCTATGCATTCAAAATAAATACGAATATTTAGACGCAAGATGTCTTCTTACTTTACACTATTAATCTTCATAGTTACTCTGCTGGTCCTAATGTACAATAAAAATGGTCTTCTCTTGTAGGCCTCACTTAGCACACTAATAATCATCTTGTTTTGCAGCTGTCTTTATAATTATAATAAACTACACAATGGTATTGAATTTGTCAAATAAAAAATGGTTATATAAACAATTTCCCAAAAATATATGGGAGACTTCCATGCCTAGCTACCCTACACATCAGGTGTACAGTTAAAATAGAGTCTATTTTCTTACTTCTACAGAAACTTTCAACCACTTTGATTGCAAAATCACTTGTATGTAATAATGCTTTTAAATAATATCATTACAAAATACACTTCCAACCACATTTGCAGTTATAACAGTTCACAGTCACTGGATAATATTTATCCTCTTAAACCATTTCTCTCAGTTTTACTTCAGAACAATGCACTTTGCAGAAGTTTCGTTTAACTCTTCCTATTCCTCATTCAGTTCCACCAAACTTACTGAATTACCTGGATTTATAAGTCTCAAAAACTCAGTCTCTATTACATGAAATCATAAATACATTTGTAATCTCTTAATGCTTTGAGAACACTGGCTACATCATCAAAAATCAACATTCCTTCCATTATGAGCACCATAAATACTGCTGGGACAGTCAACTTATACTTCAATTTACATGGCATACAGCGTTGATGGCTTCAAGCAGATATCTCTACTGAAAGGTTACACTTAAGTCACGATCCACATGCACTACTCACCTCCTACATAAAAGTTTTTCACAGCTGCCAGCACATATGTTCCTTAACATACATAACTGCGCCAAAATACCCCTTAGTTTTCCACAAGCTCTCTTAAAGCATCACAGGCAGCCAGATAACTTTCTCAATTCACAGTGAAGACTCTGCAGTGATACCCACTGCACTATTTTGCTTTTGAAAAACTGCCTTAAGTTCAGTACCGTTTAACCTTCTAGCAGTCCAATGTGTCTTGATCTCCTTCTACATGCCTTATCCTCCATCTGAACTGGTTGCTGATCCATATTTTCCAGTCAACAGTCAAATCCTCTCTGTTTCAAACTTCTTGAACACCCGTTTTTCAGATGGTATCATGGTGAACTGTTTGGATTGCAAATAACTCAAAATCATCTACTCAAAGCACATCCAATCATTTAACAAACCCTTAACCATGAAATATGCTATGGTGCACATTTACTTTCTTGCATGTCCCTTATATGTTCCTTGTAACATTTCTTGTCTACCAAATGCCACTCTGGTGGCCCACATTCCTCTTGACCCTCACCATTACACCTTTCTTCCACTACATTTCCCACTAATGTTCTCTTTTTTCTGCCCTTCTGCAAGCATCAGGAATGATGATTACCAGCACTTCTGTTGAATTAACTGTCTTACCAGAAAAATAAATAACTTATTAATTGCATGACATGCAGCAAAAAAGAGATATGCCCAACATCTTCAGTCACAGCCCACTTTTTCCTAACATCTGACATTCTGATGTTCCCTACCAAGAACTCCCACTTTGTCACCCCGAAGATACCTTCTTTCATTCTCGCACCTCATTCATCCTGTTAGAAAGTTTCTGTTAATGATAAAATGTGGAGATGTTGCTGCTCTATCATGTCCACCATTTATCATCTGTTGGGCACTGGCACTCATTACTGCATAGTTACATGTCCTGCCAAATGTCACATCATTATACTATATATACCATATTTGCACCCGTGCCCTTTCCATTTACCAGCGAATCTGAGGCACTTTATCCTAACGGCTGATTTGATGTTTTGCAAGGGACACTGATACATTTTGAGGACAACAGAGTGAACGTGGAGATGCCCTGTCTCTCTATGGGAAGAACTGCTGTACATCTGAGTACCCCTAGAGACCACTGTAGTAAATACATATCACTCACAGTTAACTGTCCAAGCATTCATTAATTATGATGGAGTCAGCTTTGTCATATGTACAAGCACACGGACACATCAAACCATGAGTTGTAAGTAATTGTTCATATGTCAGAATGTGCAAGTGGCAACTCCACTCACTAAGGCTGCTTTCTGCACCTCAGTAAAGTGGAAATCATAATTAAAGGTGGCACATAAAAAATGTAAACACAATAAATAATATAAATAAAGATAAGCATAGTTACCTTGCAATTGTTCCGGTCATATATGACATTGCCAGGGTCTGAAAAATAAATGAATCCAGTGAGATTTCATTGAGTTAAACCTTCATTACCTTGTAGAAGTCGGACAACTACTGTCACATTAACTACCAAATTCTTTAATCCATGGCAGAATGAACTCACAGGAAATTAAATGCTGCAGATAAGCATGACATTTCCTATATCTTGTTTAAAAATCCACAGTAGTCTCTAAGAAAATCAAAAACTTTATAATACGGAAGACTGCTATTTCAAAAACTACTATATAAGTGTGCAGTTAAACACAGGTTTCTTGTACTAGCTGATCATGGCGGTGAAAATACAGATTCCAATTAAAAGCATATCTAATGGTAATTAAAAGTAAATCTGTGTTTGCGATTTGTACATTTTCACTAAAATGTGCTTTCTAATTGGGGTGTGGCTAACAAGCAGCCGCCAAAGTCTTTGGGTAAGGTTGATACAAGCAGCAGACCCCAGGGGCATGAGTGCAGAGGATGGAACAGATGAGCAAACTGGTGCGACAGGACACGTGAGTGAGGATAGGAAAAGAAAAGGTGGTCCTGAAGCTGTTTAGAAAAAAAGAGTGGTCACAGTACTTATGCCTTTTGAAGAAGATAAGTATTACACAGCCATTGCTTTTGTAAGTACATTAGGGAATCACTGAAACTAAAGGATAATCTTTTCCCAAAATCAATTACTATTGGTAGGCAAGGGTTTTCCAGGGCAACAATGATTAGAGCAAGTGACTTTCTTTTAAACAGGAAGAAACGAGAAAACAACTGTGAGTGAAAAGTTATACAGAGTGGTTGCATGGGGACAGTGCAATAGACTGAATCCACTGGCAGGGGTAAGATGTGCTGACTTGGTGCTGTTCTAGATATCTGTGTGTGCATTTATTTTTGCAAGGAAAAACAATGTCACGGTTTAGTGTGATGCAGCGGTTAGAGTGATCACCTCACAGCAAAAGATTCTCTGGTTCGATTCTCGGCTGGAGCTCCTTCTGTGCTGAGTCTGCATGTCCTCTGCTTGGTCGAGTGAGTTTACAGACATGCAAGCAGGTGCAATCGTGTGTGGGTGTGCCTTCTTTGAAGGTTAGGCACCAGGTTGGCAACTCAACACAGTAAAAATTCACTGCCAATCATTAGCATATCGAAGTTCCGCTGTGGCAATCCCTAACCAGGAAAAGCCAAAAGATAGTGTGATACAAAGGACTTGGAGGTGGTAGTTGGCTCCTTGTGACTGTAATCTGTTATGGATCAGTGCTGTCTGAGTGAAAGGAGCAGGTTTCATTAGAAGGTATGAGTCAGCTGGCTATATGTAAGGAAGCTCTGCGTGAAAGGGAGCACCTTTCATTAGCAAGCATGAATCAGTTGGCTATCTATAAGGCAGCTTTTTGGAGAGATGGCAATTCCAATAGGACTAAAAGATTACCACTGCAGTGATACACTGCAGCTGAAAAGGCTGAAGTCTACTTACTCTGTTTCATCCACTTAAAATGCTGCAGCTGAAACTGCATGGCATCCCAGCACATTCATGAAGCAGATGTCATTAATGGTTTTAAGGATGCATCTTAATTTGCACACACAACAGTACAATGTAGAATTGTGAAATAAGTCAGAATGAAAGCAAGCTTGAAAATCAGGCTATTAAAAAAATAATCCCATGCTAGCCGAAACTTTACATACTGCTTCTGCTAGTTTTTTCTTTTTTGGTCCCCTTGAGACATCATGTAACTGGTCTGGTCCCTGGTGCCCCATTGTCCATGCATGGTCTAGCAGCTTTTTCTCTTAACCCACCAGTCTTACTCTAGTACTACTGAAGCTAGTCGTGGATCCTAAGGGTGACATGGGAGCTCTGCCATCTCCACTTACATCCTGAGGGGATTTTTTTTATTTACATGCCTTACCCTCTCTCCTGCCCCACTTCCCATGCTCGTTGACTACATCAAGGGCAACTCACTTCTCTGAACCACGCCTCCCCCTAAAGGGGATGAACACTCCCCCATCCTGGATGGGCACACCCATCCCTGATGCTTTGTCAGTTGCCTTAGCTACTAATCAAACCCAGGTCATCTGGGCTGTAGTTAGGGCCTTATCCCTCTATGCCATCAAAGAATCTCAAACAAAATATAAAGTTAGTAGCTATACAGATCACTACTTGTTTGGATGAGAAGTCAAGTTGTTTATTGAAGATTTCTGCAGTTTCTTTGTTTTTGTGTGTTAAAAGGATAAGAAGATTGTACTGAATTAAACTGTTTAGAAAAAAATGTGGCATGAGCCCAAAGCTGTGAGACTGCATGTATATAAAATACTTGTTTGTCAAATATTAGAAAGTATGCATAAGCTGCATGCAAAAAGTATATAAAAGAGGCGTCTACTATTATAAGTGATTGTAACGAAGAGCTGACACAATGGATGCATTGTCAATCTCACATGAAAAGAATATGGCCTTATCGGTATAGAAAGTACTAAATTAAATTAAGAAATATAGGCCATAAATTGCAAAGGTACAGAATATATTTACAACCACAAAAAAAAGTCCAGCTATCACAAAAAAAAACACAATAGAAAAGGCCAGATGAAACACCAAACACTTTTTCATAAGAAAATCAAGCAAATGCTGAAATAAATGCTCTATACTTAAATCTACTAGATTTTCACTAAGTATAGTAAACTTCATTACAAAAAAAGACATAATCCTCTGTATTTCTATTTTGTATCTTAAACAAACAAAAAACACAAAATTCACATTTTTTATATCAAAAAATGTTATTAGAATATTAGAAATCATATTTCTTGCTTAATTAACAATCCCAATGAACATTATGTTATAGCGTACAATGAACCATAGAACATGCATACAAAACTGCTTAAAAGCATATACAGAACATATATATTTGTGTGTATGTATATATATATATATATATATATATATATATATATATATATATATACACATAGATATTCCCCATAAACATTCACTTTAAACACACACCTTGTGCACATATTTTGCTACTGTTGTTAAAACCTTATCCCCCAGTAAATCATAACAAAATGACTACAAACAACTATGGCCCTTTGTTTCAAAATGGGCTTGATGGAAATATGATCGTTGAGTGCTCAAATGGACAAATAGATCAATCAAGTCCAATTATGTTGTAAATTTAACTGGCTGTAATTTTACTGATAATGAAATGCTGGTTCTCAATAAGGGTTTGAAATTTATTCTGACTACATTACCTAGGTTGTATGAATTGAAAACTGAAGTATTTAAGCTTGTTCGAAAGTTACATTTATATTATTATTTTCATGGAAAAGCACTGAAATGTAATATTGAGCGCAGTGATATTGAAACAGATGATAGTAATGACAGCTTCTACTCATGTCATTAAGAAGCAGAAATAAATGCCTATTGCAAATTAAGTACTGAGGGTATATCTCATAAATGTGATTATATTTCCCCCCTTTAAGAATGAAACACAATAATTTTCTTCCTTCTTGAATTCTGGCATTGAGAAAGAATTCAACTTATTTTACAATAATAAAGATATAAAATATAATTTAAGTAAAGAAGAATGGAAAAGTTTGAACAATCTCAGTGCTAGTAAAGAACTGTTTTTTAACCAGCTGACAAGGGTGGGGGGGGATTAGTGATTCTGCACTATACACAATATTTTAAAATGTGCTAAGAGCACTTGGAGAATGAAATGGCATATAAAAAAGTGGAACTGGAATGTTATTATAAAGGCTTAAATGAATATCAGAAGTTTCTTAATAAAGGTATTAGACTAAATTATTTCTCTCGTAAAGATGTGCAACATATATTTAATATATTAAAATAACCACAGTAACACACTGTTAACAGAAAATGTGGTATTGCTCAAGTATAAGAAACAAATAGTCACCAAAATCAGTAACGTGTGGAAAAATATTTTAGATTAATTGACGACTTGATTTTCATTTGTGAAGGAGGTCGAGATAAAGTTCCACAGTTCATCGATAGTTTGCATAGGAATAGGTTTGGTAAAAAGCTTGATGGGTTGCAACAAGGAAAGAAAGTTAAATACTTGGATGTTATGGTAGCAGGAACGCTGGATGGGAAAATTAAGACAAAAGTATATAGGAAGTTTGAAGAACATGATATTTTACATGGCAGTAGTTCCCATCCTCCCCATACTATAGATTCGATTTCATATGGGGAAATTTTAAGGATAGGGAGATTATGTAGTGATACAAAGGATCATGAAGAAGAAAGGAATAAAAAACTGTTAAAATGTTTACTGATAGAGGATATGAATGTAATAAAATAAAGGAAATAGTAAAAAGAGTGAACATTAAAGACAGAAGTAATTATTGCTTTAAATCAAGGGAAAACAATAAGATACAAAATAATACAAATATAGAGGATTATATCTGTTTTGTAATGAAGTTTTGCTGTACTTAGTGAAAAAACTAGTAGAGTTAGTTAAATATAGAGCATTTATGTAGGCATTTGCTTGGTTTTCTTTTTAAAAAAAGTTTGGTGTTTCATCTGGCCTCTTCTATCATGGCTTTTGTGGTACAGAATATATGTCTGCCTAGAAACAAACATATAAACATGATAAAAACAGGATTTTAATGTAAATATTTAGCAAAATACCAAGAGTAAAGGAAAAGTGTCTAACTATATTGATAGGAAGAGGGGAGAAAGTTGGAGCAGTAGAGGAAAAAAAAAACAATAATGGATGATTTGTGGCAGCCAGGGGATACTGGTAGGGAAAGAGGTTTACTCTAAATTCCCCATATGATTATGGCTATGGAACTCAAGAATTTTGAGACATAAGTTTCCAGCAGGATATTTTTATTTAAAGGTGATGGCTAGAACTTAGTGTGTAGCAATCAAAATACAATTTCCCTCTAACCCATAACATAATTAGAGAAGCTATATTTTTAAAGAAACATATGACAGTATTTGGGATGGGAGGGTTGTTATTTCATTAGCAGTAGTAGTTCAGGGGGAATTTACATAACATTATCTAAGATACAAGATACCTGACCAGACATAACAACTGGAGCATTCACAGAGTTCATCAAAAGGCTACAAAGCATAAAGAAAGTACAGTTGTGTACACTTACCATAAATGTAGATGTTCGAGTTTATTTGCTGTTGCAGTCACTACATTTGGGTAATCTGCTGGCAGGTTGCCCTCAGTCGGCTTGAATGACAAAGTCTTGGGTCCTGCATCGGTTCCTGTCTCCTTTTCCATGACGTCAGGTCGTCATGGGTATAAAACATGCAGCCAACGCAATTTTATTCAGTTTTTCTTGCCCCAGATGTCAGGTGCCCCCCCAAATGGGGAGCACAAAAAAAAAAAAAAAAAAAAAAAAAAAAAATATATATATATATATATATATATATATATATATATAAATAAACAGAAATATATGCAAATGGACTTTTAGCAACATAAACTTTACCTTCATCTAAAAGCAAATGCACCACAAAGGCTTTAGTATATAGTGAAGGAAAGAAAAGGTATAGAAAAGGGGGATGGCGGGTGGGTAACCTGGACTGCAACAGTGAATACACTTGAACATCTACAGTTATGGTAAGTGTACACAACTGTACTATGTTCTTCGTGTTTCACTGCTGCAGTCATTACATTTGGGTAGAATCCCAAAGTTATGGATGGGAGGATGGAACTAAACAGCATTAGGAGCGGCTATAAGGCCCTGCAGAACTGCAGCAGCAAAGCCTGCCCTGGATTTGGAAAAGAGAGGCAAATGATAATGCTTTTTTAAGGTATGAACAGAGCTCCAAGTAGCAGCCTCTAGAATGTCTTTGGTTGGAACCCCACTGAGAAAAGCTGCTTAGGTAGAGGCAGCCCTGGTGGAATGTGACCTGATCCCCTTGGGCACAGGTTTACCATGGTTCAAGTAGCAGAAACGAATGCAGTGGCTTATCCACTTAGAAATAGTCTGCTTTGATATAGCCTTCCCCTCTGACCCTGCAGCAAATGCTACCAGTAGTTGCTCAGACTTTCTTAGAGATATGGTCCTGTTTAAGTAGAATCTTAGTTGTCTGTGTACATCCAATGAATGCAGAATCCGCTCCCCCTTGTTCTGTGGATTTGAGTAAAATGTTGGCAGGTGAATTGTCTGGTTAAGAGCCACACTGGATACCACCTTAGGCATAAAAGAAGGATTGGTCCTGAGGGACACCCTGTCTCGGTAAAATGTAATAAAAGGCTCCACTGCCATGAGAGCCTGTAGTTCTGAAACCCTTCTCGCTGAAGTGACTGTAAAGAGAAAAGTGGTTTTCCAAGATAGAAATTTTATATCCGCAGTAGCTGCTGGTTCAAAAAAAGGCAGGGTGAGTTTTTCCAGCACAAAATTGAGGTCCCATGCAGGAGTTGGTAATCCTCTGGGAGGCCTTAAATTTTTGGCCCCTCTAAGATACTGTATAAGCAGAGGATGAGAAAAGAGGGGAGGATCTGTGTTGTAATGAGCAGAGATGGCAAAAGTATGGATTTTTATTGAAGAAAAAGACAGGCCCTTGTCAAGCATCTCAGTCAGATATTGTAAAATCTGAGGAATATTGGGCTTTTCTGTATCTGTTCTTTGTGCTTGGTTCCAAGCACAGAATCTCTTCCATTTATCAGCATAAGATTTTCTAGTACTAGGCCTTCTCTCTTCCAAAATGACATCCATCACAGATTTACTGAGAGGTGTTGTTTGAATAATTAAATGATCAGCCAGGCTGCAAGATTCAGAGTTTGGAGCTGACTGTGCAGAATTTGATTGTTCTGCTGAGACAGTAGATGAGGTATTTGAGGCAAGTACCAAGGAGGAAGTTGAGACATATTCCTTAGAAGTGGGTATCAGTGTTGATGAGGCCAGTCTGGAGCAAGTAGGATCATTTTTGTTTTTTCCTGTCTGACTTTTAGTAAGACCTTGGAGAGAAGAGGCAGAGGGGGAAAGGCATAGACTGATAGGTTTTTCCAACTGAAGGATAGGGCATCCACTTTCATGCTTTTTTGTGATGAGTTCTTGTGCAGAATTTGTCCAACTGATAATTTTGGGGAGAGGCAAATAGATCTATGTCTGGGCTCCCCCATTTCTGTGTTAACATGCTGAAGATTTGTGGATCCAGTTTCCATTCGTGCGGGTCCATAAGATTTCTGCTTAGGTCGTCTGCCAGAGTATTTTGTTTTCCGGGCAGGAATTGAGCTTGAAGATGTATTTGGTAAGTCAAAGCTTGTTCCACAATGCCATGGCTAGTCTGCAAAGGGGGTAGGAATGTGTACCCCCCTGCTTGTTTATGTACCACATAACCATGGCGTTGTCCATCTTTATCAGTAGCTGTCCTGAATGAAGTAAGTCCTTGAAGGCTGTCAGAGCATTCTGAACAGCTAGCATCTCTTTCTGGTTGATATGCAGATGCATTTGTTTTGGGCTCCATTTGCCCTGAATGCATCTCCCCGCTAGGTGGGTCCCCCCAAGCATAGTCTGATGGGTCTGTAGTTAGGGTGTGGGTGGCAGGGGATACACTGAATGACAGTTCCTTGTTTTGGTGACATGTCTCTGCCCACCAAAGAAACTCCTGTTGTAGGCAGGGAATGAGAGGAATCATTATTTCCAGACTGTGACAATGTTGACTCCATAAACTTTTTAGGTACCATTGAAGTTTCCTCATATGCAGTCTCGCATATGGAATTAGTAGAATGCAGGATGCCATGAACCCCAAAGCCTGCAGAATTTGTCTTGCAGCTAACTGGGTTTTTGTTGCCATTTGTTTGAAGTGTGTTGTCAGTTGCCTTTGTTTGTCTGGCATAAGGTAAGCCATCTGGGCAGTTGTATTCAAGCTTGCACCCAGGAATGTAATTATTTGAGAGGGTACCAGTTGGGATTTCTTTTCGTTTACTGTGTACCCTAGGCATGTTAGAAGCCTTTTTACAAATGCCAGATGTTGAAGAAGAGTGCCCTTGTCCTCTGCTTGAATGAGACAGTCGTCCAGATAAGGATAAATTTGTATGCTTCTTTGTCTGCAGAATGGAATTACTGGTGTCAGGCACTTTGTAAAGACCCTGGGCGCAGTAGATAAGCCAAAGGGCAGTGCAGAAAATTGGTAATGCATAAAACCTGCCTTGAAGCGGAGGTATCTTCTACATAATTCCCTTATTGGGATATGCAGGTTGGCCTCTTACGTCTAGAGTCACTAACCAAGCGTTCCTGCCCAGCATAGGCAGTAGCTGTTGTAAAGTCAGCATTTTGAATTTTGGATGTCCAGGAACGTGTTCAAAATTGATAAGTCCAGTATTGGACGCCAAGAATGGTCTTTTTTGTGGTACCAGGAAAAGTCTTGAATAAAAAACTTGCCCTTTTTCCTTTTCTGGTACTGGTTGAATAGCCCCCATATCCATGAGGGACGTAACTTGTTTGAGCCTCTGCCCACTGATTTTGTGGCAGATCTGGCCAACCGTTTGGAATAGGCAAAGCATGGAAATTAAATCTGTACCCCTGGGATACTATGTTTAATACCCACTTGTCCTGGGTAATTAACTGCCAATTTTGAGCATGAAGTGCTAGTTTCCCCCCCCAAGGGGGCTGCAAAAAGGTAAGTGCTTGGTGATGGTAGAGGAAAGTCACTGAGACTGCTTACTGTAGGGTTGTGCTTTGTTTCCTCCAGATTTGGAGGTGGAGGCACCCCATTGCTTTGACCTGTAAGAACCCTCTGATTGGTATCTGGAGCCTTGTGAGCACCTGGATTTGCCTTGAGTGGCTCTGTTGGACACAAGAAAGGACCAGTTTTTAGTAGGCCAGTGTCTACTGAACCTGGGTGGCTGCACTTGCAAGAAATCTTTTACAGTTTGCATAGATTTAGCTTTGTCTTCCATTTTTTTTTAAACCTCTTCTGCCTTATTACCAGAGTATCATGCTGCAAGGGGGCATCCAACAATTTAGCTTTAACATGATCAAGCAGATTTTGCTCCATGACCCAGGCATGACTTCTAATCACAGATCCAGTAACTGCTGCCCTGCAAGAGGCCTCCAAAGAATCAAAACAAAACCACATTGCAAAGTATGCTTTCCAACCTGATCTGCTGAATGCAATAATTCCTGTAACTCTATTTTCCACACAATCAGAAATCAACATCATTTTCTGTTTCAGTAAGCCCATAACATGCTGTTGATATTTAAGCATATGAAATTGGAAGTTTAAGGCCTTGATTGCCAAGGTAGCAGATATATAAACCTTCTTTCCCCATCTATCCAGTGCCCTGGAATCTCTGTCAGAGGGGGTAGGATTTTTGGCTGTAGAGGCCTTTACACCCTTGAGACCCTGTAAAATAGTCTATGGGTCAGAAGTAGGATTTTTGAATAGAAATTTGTGGGAGTCAGGAACCCTGTAATATCTGTCTGGCTTACTAGAGCCGGAGGTAGGGAATCAGGAGCCATGCTTGATTCCGAAAACACATCAACAATGTCTAATACAGGAGGTATTGCCAAAGGCCTATGCTGAGGATGAAGAAGGAAATCCCTAAGCCTCTTTTTTGATTCGGAGAAGTCCTGACTCTCCCAGTGAAAATGTTCCCTTAAAGTATGCAAAGTCTCTCCAAAAGAGAGATCCTCAGGAGGAAATGCAGATGGGATGGATTCCTCTGCATCAGAATCCTCATAGGGTGGAAGAGAAAATTCCTGATCAGAAGAGGAATCAGAAAAAATGGAAACCTGATCTGAAGATTCATAATCAGTACCTTGTCTAGGCCTCTTAGCGGGGGGGGGGGGGGGGTTGGGAACCCCTGATCAAGGTAATTAAGTCCTCAGCCATTTTGATCATCTGTTTTTTAGGCATAGGGGCCTGAGCACGTGGCTCATGCGTCATTTTTTTAGACATAGAAGATGTTTTTGACCTTGTTTCTGAGGCTGGCGGTTTAATATAAAAAATGTTGAGGCCTGAAAACAACCTCAGAAGCCGGTGCCTGCTCAGCGGCTCCGGACCCATCCAAGGGAGAGACATCCGCAGGTTCAATACTCTGAGAATCTCCCAGCATACCAGACTCCGAATGGGTCTCGGTAGAGGCCTGCGACTCAAAAGTAGTGGGTATCAGGGGCTGCGAAAGCACCTGTATACCAGCGAACACGCGACTGGCTTAGGAGAAGCTTCGTCGTCACTTTTGGACCTCGACAGTCTGTCTCTTTTTCTTTGCATTTTTTATGAACTCCGGTAGTCGGATTGGTAACCAACGACATTTCAGGATAATTAAATCTTGATCCAAAATATTTAGAAGCAAAAATATACCAACGCTTAATAGTGCATTGGTTAAATCTAGCACAAAACCGACAGCAAGGCACGTTATGATCTGGGCCTAGGCAAGGAATACAGTACAAATGAAAATCCTTATGCTGTATTTGCTTCCCACAAGTAGTGCAATTATTAACTTTTACTGACATCGGTAAGGAGCAAGAAAAAGTTTCCCCAATGGGGTACTTAGCTTTAGTTTGAGGACTTCGGTTCTGAAACTCGAATGCAAAAATTTCAGGAGTCAGCTGACCGGCACTTGCGAACTGCTTCTGCTTCGAGCACCGAGCGGCAAGAAAGACTGAATAAAATGGCATCGGCTGCATGCTTTATACCCCTGACATCATGGAAGAGGAGAAAGCAACTGATGCAGCACCCAAGACTTGGTTATTCAGGCCGACTGAGGGCAACCTGCTAGCAGATTACCCAAATGTAATGACTGAAGCAGTGAAGCACGAAGAACATAAAGACCTATGCAGACTGCCTCAAAATTCTATCCTGTACTCGGTCCCCTACAGACTGCTGAGAGGCAAATTTATTTGTAGCCTACAAAGCATCTTCTGATCCCACTCTGACAAACCTGTTGCACGTCCACAAAAACAAATAGCATCAGAATTACCCGATCTAGGGACCTAAACTTTCCCTGCAACATAAACAGAATATGTTGGAGGGAAAGGTACGTGTTCAGAAGACTATCCCTTTTCAGGAACAGGCATCCCATCCATGTATAGCAGAGTTCTTCCCTTACCCAATTCAAGCATAACCTGGGACAGTGGATGGGGAATCAGATAATTTACCCCTGGACTGGCACCTATGTCTCTAGTAGACAGGGAAGCCTATAAATGCTTGACCACCCATGCCCAATCCTACATATGCCCTTTAAAATAAAGCTATGGTATCAAAACATCTTAAAAAGGCCTCCAGGGGTCATCAGCCTGGTGAACCTATATGCAATAGGCTGGATAGAAACTATACATTACAGGAATAAGTACATTTGGTTGAAAACTATGAGACATCCAATAACTACATACAATCATGCACCTATATGAACTAAGACAGAGACATACGAAGCAAAAACAAAAGAAAGGCACTATTGTTTGGCTAGATACTTTTAAAAGATGGGAATCTCAGGAATTTGTGACAAGTAACATTCAGGAGTTATTAGGGACAACAGAAATTGCTCAGAGGGGTAGCTAGCATGTGGGATACAAGGAAAACTGATTTAAAAAACCTGGTTACTAACAGAGAAAGAGATGGGGAGAAAGGTAACAAAAACTCTTCAGAAGGCTTGGGAAAGGTTGCAGTGTTGCATAGAAAGGGAATGCTTACCATTTAAGAGTAGTTAATAGTTGTGAAGTGCTAAGGGCAAAATAAGTAAGAACCTGGATATGGTTTTGAAAAGTAGTGGCTAAACAAGTGTTTTCGATGGTAATGCCAGAGCACAGAAACTCAATGCAAAGACCGAGGTAATAGAAAGTGGAAAGCACAGTTCTAAATGTAGGGACCCCAGTGAGAAGGTTAACTAGGAACGCTGAAGAGATCATGGAGACCCCAGTGAGAAGGTTAACCAGGAACGCTGAAGAGATAATGGAGATACTTTGGCATTCTTATATGAGATTTTGTATGGAACAAAAGTAGTAAGAAAATCAAGGGGAGACAAAACTGGAAGCACTTTTGGAAAAAGTTAGATCTGTCAAAGCTCTGAGAAGCAGAAGCTCAACAAGTAACATAACAGAGCAGAGAAATAAAATATATGATGTATAATCAAGCAATGCAAATCTCGAGGAAATGATACAATTCCTGCAGAAATTTGGAAGTTAGAAAGGAGGAGGCTGTTGAATATTTGGAAGTCATTGTTTGATAATGTTCTGAAAGGGGGTGGGGTACCAGAATACTGTGAAAAATTTGCAAGCAAAATGGCCACAACACATACCTTCCTCAACTGAAATTAAGAGAAAAAAACAATTTCCTTACTAAAGCACTTTACTTCGACACTTCAAATCAGTATCTGCATTAATTTCTGAAAGTCTGTTCTGCTCCCCCACAACATCAAGACCTGCTGATCAGGCCTCCCTAACACCCTGCACCT